>NW_028274808.1:82377558-82677558 GCF_037043125.1 Eumetopias jubatus
AATAAATTAAGAATTTGATGAATATCAAGGCAAAAAGTTTTAGTCATCTCCAAGGGGAAAATTTATTTCAGGGAAATGAATATATATAAAATATATATATATATAAATTTATATATGTATATAACATATACTTAATATAATTAAAGCAAATATGTAGATTATGTTTATAGAACATGATGGGTTACACATCTTTGAAATATAGAAATAATATAAGTAATAATAGGAAGGGAGAGAGAAAATGGAATGGTATAGTTATACTGATTTATTTTCCTTTTGTAGTTGGGGATAAAAGAGATTGTTTAAAACTGATCATTGAAGCAGTAGAGCTGTAAGTATATTTAAAGATATAAGGTAAAGAACAAGAAAAATGTAATTAATACATAAATATATAGATAAATATAAACATATGGATATAATCAAGAGATGAAGGTGAGAGAAGAGCAGGAGATCAAAGGGAAAATAACTACCTTTATCAATGTTAATAGTAGGGAGTCAAAGTTACTATGGAAATGAACTATAAATCAAAAGTTTTAGTTACAAAAGTAACAACTAGAGGAAAATGAAAACCTTCTGAATTATCAAGAAAAACATAGTAAAATATCTTCAGAAGCAATAAAAACGTGTTATCCAAAAATCAAACATATCCGTGATCTCAGTGATGCTCAACTACTCTTTCCAAAGAAAGACTAAATGACAAAGTTGACCCAGCTTTATGCTCTCTACAAGACTGATGTCCAAAAACTGTTCATTTAAAGTTAAGGGAAAATTGTAGACAAAGAAATACTAGGAAAATGCAAATTTTTAAAAAGCAGGGATAACCATATTTAAAAAGTTGATTTCAAAGAAAAAAATTATATTTCTTTTACTCCTTTAAAAGCACTCTAATGGATTCATTTGATGTTCTTGTCCTTTTAGTTTATGAGTAAATTAATTCTGATTTTTAGTGCGGCCATATACAAAACAAAAACAGTGCAAGGATGAAAAAAATCTTCATACTGCACTTTCCATTTCATTCAAAAACAGAGTTCAGTTGTGACCTTCATAAATACATGCATGTCTGAATCTCCTCTCTTAATCTATGTGGTCTAATACAGGCTTCTCTGTCTGGTTTACCTACACCGGGCAACAAAAAGAGCACTAGATTTGGTGTCAGGACACTTGAATAGGTGTTAAGCTTATTTATTCTTCCCCTTGAGTGAATTTGTGCAAGTTTTTTCATCTTTATAAACTTCGACTCCCTTATCTGAAATGTGTGGATTTGATAAATGTAATGGTGAGTCCAGAGGTTGCTGGGAAGGTATTTTGCAGATGTGGTTAGCATATACGATCAGTTGACTAAGTAAAGGAGATTATCCTTGATAATGTGGATAGGCCCCATTCAATCAGTTGAAGAGTCATTAAGCGTCTGCCTTTGGCTCGGGTCATGATCCTGGGGTCCTGGGATCGAGCCCCGCATCGGGCTCCCTGCTCCGCGGGAAGCCTGCTTCTCCCTCTCCCACTCCTCCTGCTTGTGTTCCCTCTCTCGCGTGCTCTCTCTGTCAAATAAATAAAATCTTTTAAAAAAAAGAAAAAAAGAGCAAAAATTCAGCTTTCCTGGAGAAGAAGAAATTCTGCCTTAAGACTGAAGCATTAATTCCTGCCTGAATTTCCAATTTCCAGGCTGCCCTACAGATTTTGGACTTTCCAGCCCCTGCAATTATATAATTGCATGAGCCTATTCCTTAAAAATGCCTCTTGATACATACACACATCTTTATACACATACACACATATAATATTGGGTTCTATTTTCTGGAGAACCCTGACTGATACACTGAGATAAAGAATATAAAAATCTTAAATCATAACTCATATGTGTCTTAGATAAGCCAGGCTATTCATGTACATGTAGTGTGCTTTCCCAGATGCCTACATCATACTCTCACCTCCTTCCTGTCTCTGGTCTAGTGTCACCTTCTCAGCGAGGCATTCTCTAAACACTTTACCTCCAAATATGACCCACAATCAGCCACTTCTAGCTTCCTTCTTTTCTTTGTTTTTGTCGCTAATGCTTGTCACTCTCTGACATACTATGTATTTTACTACTATTTGTTGCTTTTTATATTCCCCCATTGGAATGGAAGTTTCATGGAATACGAAACAGTCTTTCTAAATGATCTCGTGTCTTCATCTTGCCTCCTTGAATTTGTCCTCTGCAGTCTCTGGTGTGAATCTAAGACCTAAATCTGACTTCCCTGCATAAAACCCTTCAATGGCTCAGGACCGCCTATACCAGCACTGCCCAACTAGAGCTCTTTGTGCTGATGAAAATGTCCTACAATCTGCACTCTTTATGGTTGCTGCAAACCTCATGTGACTATTGAGCACACAAAATGTGACTAGTGCAATTGAAGGACTAAAGTTTTATTTTTTGAAATACTACTTAATTGACATTTAAACAGTCACATGTGACTAGTGGTAGAGATCAGGGGAAGCACATGTCCATATCATAAACTTCAGGCCTTCCGTGTTGATGACTGCCTGATTTCTTCAGCACCATTTCTCTTTGCTCACATCTCACACTTTACAAAACAGAAAAGCTGCACTGCATGAAGTTCCCCAAGTGCATTACATAGGTGGTCAACTTGGTGTATCTGCTTACGTGGTCCTCATAGCCTTCCATGCTCCAAGCTCACCTCTCTATCAACTCCTCATTATTGACCATTCGACTCAGAAATCCCTCCCCTGCCAGGGTGATCCCAGCTGGATTAGGTGCCCTCCCAATTTTCCTAATTGCTAGTACATTTATCTATTTTATTTTTACTATTGGACTCTATTTATCTGCTTATGCCCCTGTCTCTCCCTCTAGATGTGGCCTTTCTTGAGGTCAGGCCTTATTTGTGTCTTTCTACTTTGAGTTCCTAGCTCCATGCCCAGCTCATAGTTAGTGCCCAAAAATCTTTGTTGAATAATGAAGGAAGGAGAGAATGCTTGGGACCAAGGGCTATACTGGAGTGCCTTGGCCTAGTAGACGTGCCAGTTTCCACACCCTTCTTGTTCCTTACATGAACCTGGAAAAACCTGACATTGAGCAGAGGATGAGACAGTGTCCTAACTTTGCTTCGCTTTCTTTTCTTTGCTTCCTCTACGAGGAAGCAGATAGATTCCGACTGGATTTTGAAGTCAACCCCATACCAGGAGAGTTTACACTTGCCTGGCCCTTGTTATCATTAGCTGCCCCAAAAGACAGCTTTTGAAGAATCTTTATAATCATTTTCTCACTCTTCCCTCCCGGTTCCTCTCCATACTTGAAGTTCTCATCTGGGAAAGGAGAAGTCTGGGTGGTGGCCACAGCACTCACTCTGCTGGATTTAGGTTTTGGAGGGTTTACAGATCATCACCTATAAATGATCTGTGATTTGGGAGAGCTCTGAGAATGGTACAACTCTGTGTGAAGAAAACAAACATCTCTGCTCTAAGTGAGCTCCCCAAATTGCACAGAATAGTGCCAATTCATGCTGTCAGAACTTCTGTGGCTAATTCTTGTTTTTTTTATGGGGTTACACATTTACTGTGAATAGTCATGATGTACCTAAAACACATCCACGGTGTATTCAGTCAAGGAGTTAAAAAAAAAAAAAAAAAAAAGGAGGGGAGGGGAAACGTCTGTCGAGAGGTGGGTTAGAGGAAGAGGCAATAAATCTCAGGCCCATGGGATTTGGACAACAATCTACACTGGCAAATCTAACAACTGCCAACTCTGGAATGTGTCAGCATAATATCATACTAACTGTTACCTGGTAGGTTGTCAGAATTCTAAGAAATGCGAAGATCAAAAATGTTGCAACTGGGAAGTATTCCAAATGCCTTTCAATGTATATCTGATGAAACAAGGAGGCTATTAAAATGCCCTTTAAAAAGTCCCATTAAAGTAATAATCCGGTAAAAGGAGTGTATAATCTGAGAGCTTTGAGGCCAATAGCAAGTGAGTGCCAACATAGCTTACTGACTTTCTTGGAGGTTTTTCCATCTTCTGTTTTCCTCTTTGTGTGCTGAGCAGTGACTTTTAGCTTTGATTCTCCATTAAGCAATGCAACATCTCCAGCTCTACCATCACAAAACTATAGCATACGTGTGTATCTGCACATATAAATACAAAGGTATGACAATTACAAACTTTTGTAGAAAATAGACACTACTTGGAACAATGGCAGGTTACAAAGAAAAGTGAGATCTTGACTTATTGTTCCACTGCATATTGATATTGTACCCTAGAAAGCAATCTAATCGATTTTAAGTTCCAGCAGAACCATTGCAGACACACCGAAAAAAAAAAAAAGTCACATAAGCTTTCTATTATAAAATGATGGAAGCATTGAGTGGCATGACACATGAATAGCTGAAAGTTTGTGCTTCTTCATTTTTAGAAAAATTTAAAAATCCTATCCAAATTTTTCTTAGTCTTGTTATCCAACTGCATTCTCCGTCAAATCCATTGTTTTAATAGAAATCTCTCGTGCTATTTTATAAAATAAGATGAAAACAGAGAGGGAGGCAAACCATAAGAGACTCTTAACTATAGGGAACAAACTGACAGTTGCTGGAGGAGAGGGGTGGGGGATGGGGTACCTGGGTGATGGGCATTAAGGAGGGCACTCGATGTAAGGAGCACTGGGTTTTGTCAGCAACTGATGAATCACTAAATTCTATCTTAAACTATAAAAAATAAAGAAATCTCTTGTGCTATTTTAAATTTTTTGTATCTTCTGGAGGGACTAAGCCTGTATTCCCTGCCTACCTTTGCCATCTTACCATACTGGGCATGGTAAGTATGATGATCTGTAAACCCTCCATTTTCTGCTCTTCACCACTGTATTATACAAAGGTTTTATCTTGTCATCTGAAAACCTAGATTTTTGAAATAGGGAGCCAACCCTTTCATTGGTTTCTCCACCATCGCTCTCTCAGTGTACAAATACTCTTAGCTATACAATCATTCATTCATTTTCCATTCATTCATTTAATAAATTGACCACTTGCCATGCACCAGACTCTGTATTAAGAACTGGGGATATAACAGAGAACAAGACAGCACTGAGATTTATTCCAGTTCCTACTCTGTAATTGGCAATAGCTCCATGGTTTTTTAGAGGAAGAATTTAAACTTTTCCTATTGAAGGTCCCCGTAAATAATCCTACTTGACAGTTCTGATTTTACCTCTGACCTTTCCCCAACATGAATTTCCCATTCTTCCACCTCCAACCACATTTCATGCTCGTTCTCTCTTTTTTATCTTTTCTAATTTTATTTCTTCTGCTGGAAATTCAGAATATTCTTCCCATATCCATTTCAATTCAACCCCTTTTCAAGGGCAAATCCTCTTTCCCTCACAAGTTCTTTCTGGGGGTGGGGTTAAAACTCTTTCCAATGCAATGTATCTACCTGATGGACTCACAGGCATATCATACTTTAAATGAGTCCCATATTAAAATTTTGATTACTTGATTTTCCTTCGCAGTAAGTGATACTGTTATCTATCCAGGTGCTCGAGCCAAAACCCTAGGAAGAACCCTTGATTTCTACCTTTTCATCATCAGCAAGTCCTATTGACTTTGCCTTTAGAATATCTCACATCTAACGACTATCCCCATCTTCATCCCAACTTGAGATGAACCACTGTTGCCTCTTCTGCTTAGGGTCATAGTCTCTCCATCACTGCTTCTGTTTCCACTCTTTGTTGGTTATTGTGTGCAGATAATTCTGTGTCTTTGCAACAGCTGGAATGATTTCTTTTAAAACAGTTCCTGTTACTGTCTCTTGTTTAAAATCTTTCAGTCTTTCCATGGTACTTAGAACAAAATCTTGACCTAAATGGCCCTGCCTCCCTCTCCCCTTTGTTGACTCAGCCACTCAACCACTCTCTCTGTCTCTCTGTCATAACAAGCTTGTTCCTGTCCTGGCCCCTTCTAAATTAGGGTCCTTGTACTAACTCTATCCTCTGCTGAAAGGCTGATACTCCTCAATCTTCTAATAGGTTCTTCCCTTCTTCTTACATGAGACAACCTTGCTTGCCCCAAATCCAAATTCACCAACCATCTCCCTTTTTATAGTCATCATAGAAATTATTACTACTAGACATTTCCTTATGAATTCATTTTTTTATCACCTACATACCCTCAACTAGAGTGGAAGTGCCTAAGAAAAGAGACTGATTTGTTCATGCTTTTTTCAACAAGGCCTGACAATAGCTCTTATTGATCCATAAATAAATGAATGAGTCTGTACAGCATACACTTGACACTGGATGAGTTGCAGGTCTTCATTATTTTCTGAATGTGCCCCCCTATTTCCTTAACGTGAATTTAATTAAGCCCCTCAAACCAAGAGACTGCCTCTTGATCTTCTATTTACACAGTATGAAACAGTGTTAGATTACACTAAGTACTTCATAAATGCATCCTTAATGTCTACTTAAAAATGGTTTGATGAAAGGTTATTAAAAGTTAGGTATTTGAGACACCTACCTATACATCTCTCTAGTATTTTTGGTGCACTTGTTAAGATAGTTATCACTGGACCTTTACCTTTTGTCCAGGACAGTGTACATAGACCAATGGAGAAAGCAATTAGGAAACGACTATTGACTCTACTGTTTGTTTGTTTGTTTGTTTTTTTCAGGTAACATGTAAGCTAATGACTTAAAGCATAAAATGTTGAGTCTGGGAAGTTGAGAGTGATTTCCTCTAATGTCTTTTGTAGAGTTGTCAGATTTAGCAAATTAAAATTCATTATGCCCAGTTAAAACTGGATTTCAGATAAACAGTGAATAATATTTAATTCAGTATGTCCATGCAATGCTTGGGGTATTCTTTTTTTTTTTTTTAAGATTTTATTTATTTGTCAGAGGGACAGCAAGAGAGGGAACACAAGCAGAGGAAGTGGGAGAGCGAGAAGCAGGCTTCCTGCTGAGCAGGGAGCCAGATGCCAGGCTTGATCCCAGGGGCCAAAGGCAGACGCTTAACCGACTGAGCCACCCAGGTGCCCTGCTTGGGGTATTCTTATACTAAAAAATTATTTGTTATTTATCTGAAATTTAAATGTGATCGGGCATCTTGTATTTCATCTGGCAACCTTATTGTGAAGTTTTTGAAAGACTTACCAAATCCTTGCCATGTGTTCCTTATATGATCATGATAATGTAATCATCTTTGTAAAAAGTATTTACTCTTTCAGGCCACTAATGTGCTCTTCTTTAAAAAAATTTGTTGTAATTGACATATAACACTGTGTATTTTAAGGTGTAGAGCCTGTCAATTTGATACATTTATATATTGCAATATGATTACCACATTAGCTAACACCTCTACCACTCTTGACAAATGATTGCTTTATGGATAAAGCATATCCATATGATATCAAAGAATAATGGTTGCTTCCAGGAGTTCAAGACTAAAAACCAGGACTAAAAAACTAACAAACAGGGTCCGTGTGTCTCTGTCTCTTTGACATAGAGCCTTTATTGAGCATTCTTTTCCTGGATTGTTGCCTTTATAGTGACCTTTGAGCCTCGGGGCCAGGGTAATCTATTTACTCCAGATTGGAGCTTTAGTTTGTGGCTCACTTACGTCGAAGTCCAAAACTGGAGTAAATAACATTCCAGAATAGTTTGCTTTGGATGACATTTGGTCCTTTTCTTTACTTTGTCCCTTCAATTACTGTACTCATACTTCAATAGCGTTTTTATTGGTCATGTTTTTCTGAAATTAAGAATAAATCAAATGCAAATGTCAGCATTTTCCCCTTATATAAAAATCTCTGTGGAAGCAAAATAAAGATGTGCTCCAGGAAGTGTACATTTTTATCTCTTATTCAATAGGAGATTAGACTTGAGGAAGACAGAAACCCTTCAAAATTCTCACTGAGAAACAGTCTGTGTGGTTCATGCAGCCATGTTCCACTAGCTAGTCTGACTTTGCTACTGCTGCCTCCTGGCATGCCTGGATCTTCCGTGAGCTGCTAAAGCCAACCTCACTCAGGTCTGAGCTTTTGTTTTAGATTTTTTTTTTAAATGTATTTATTTGAGAGAGAGAGAGAGAGAGGAAAGAGAAATAGAGCACGAGCAGGGGGAAGAGACAGAGTGAGAGGGAGAAGCAGACCCCCTGCTGAGCAGGGAGCCCCATGTGGGGCTCAATCCCAGGACCCTGAAATCATGACCTGAGCCAAAGGCAGGTGCTTAACCAACTGAGCCACCCAGGAGCCCCTAGGTCTGAGCTTTTGACAACTGGAGAATCATCAGAACAAAATACATCATTTACTCCCGTTTCCTACAGAAACCTCATGCTAGACTCAGAGGATATAGAATTGGAAAACTAGTCATTTCCCTCAAGGAATCTCAAGTTTCTTGGTGATTGTTACGATTACACAATGAGAACCTTCAGAAAACTGTAGAGTTCAGTCAATGAACATCCCTCATTAAAGCAAGAGCTGAGGACTTCAGAGGTTAATCTGGGGTTCTAGTTCTTTCCAATCTATGGTACCGTTGAAGTTTTCCTGAAAGAGACATTAGTGTGACCTGAGATTGGTGAAGGAATTTTTTCACATTGATCTAATTTTTGAGATAGCAGTCTTCATAGAAAGAGTGGCATGGGTGGCAAAAAGGAAAGATGATTATGCTGCTGAAGCTTTAGAGGAAATCACAGCCCTCGAATTCTGTTTCATTTTGATGATTCTATTTGGTCATTCCGCTTGAGTATATTAGAGTTTTAAGTATTTCATCAATATATGTCGTATTTCTCTAAACTTTCATTTTTTTTTTTTTAGGCATTTGGTTGTAAAGCCTTTGTGCTTTCATAATTGCCTGCCCTTATTCTTCCACCCCATTATAATTTATAGACATACTCATGTTTCTACTTATCTCTCCCATCTTTACAGCCTCATTAAAGTCATTCACTAATTCACAAAATATCCATTAAATACTTAACAGTTACAAACTGATATGATACACTGTAAGAAACCAAGGTCTGGTACAACTCTAAAAGATCATATTGGGTGCTACAGAAAATACAAAGATCAACCACACAGAACAGTGCTAACACAATTCAGAAGTGGGAGGGATTAATTTCATTATAACTAAACCAATGTAAATCTTAATCTAGTTCTCAACCTTTGTGGAAAGGACTTTGGAATAGATCTCAGTTTTTTTCTACTCTTGACTTTCTACTTGTAAACTCAAACGAGTCAATTATTCTGAACCTCAGTTTTCTTATCTATAAAATAGGAGTGGGGAGTACATCTAGGTTTCAGCTCAAATATTCCAAAGATCAAATGAGTTTGTCTTTGCCATTATGTATCTTTCATGAGTAGTCCTAAATAGTGACAGTGCAGGGGAATGAATGTAATAAGCCTGCTGATTGGGAGGAAATTAATTATCAAACACCTGACAATGCCCCTGAATGGATTCATGTGCTGTGTGTATTAGTCGTCTATTGCCGTATAACAAAGTACCACAAATGTAGTGACTTGAAACAAAATAAAACATTATCTCATAAGCTTTCATAGGTCAGGAGTCCAGACACAAGTTCCCTGGGTGCTCTGCTCAGGGTCTCACCAGGTTGAAATCAAGGTGTCAGCCTGGGCTGTGATTTCATCTGAGGCTTGGGGTGTTCCAAGCTCATTCAGGTTTTGGAAGGCTTCGGTTTCTTGCAACTATAGGACTCAGATTCCCATTTTCCTGCAGGCCATGAGATAGGGGTCACTCTCGGCTCCTAGATGCCATTCACCATTTCCTGTACCTGGCCATCTCCATAAGGAAGACGTTTGCTCCTTCGGGGCCAGCCAGAGAAGCCCTTGCACTTTGAATCTCTTCTTTTCAGGGCTCACCTGATTAGGCCGCACCTGCTCAGCATCTCCCTTTTCTTTACTGAAAGTCACGTGAAAAACTTGTCACATTTACTATAATGTAGTCCAGTTATAGTAGTGGAATCCATCATATCCACGGTCTTGTTCACATCCAAGGGGAGGGAGTCTACAGTGTGTGCACACTGTGGGGTGCAGGGAGACTCTAAGAATTCTGCCTACCACACTCTGTGTAATAATTGATGTGGACAAGTAAGATCCCCCACCCCCACCCCTCAGAAAAGGGAGAATTCTAACCTGAAACAGATCATACTGCTTCTTAGTTCTTGAGAACAAGCAATCAACTTTCTGTCCTAAAGCAGCTTGAATGAATAGGGAGGACAGTTTTTCACTTGAATAGTTAAAGTGGAATAGATGGAAAAGGTAAAGTCAGTTAGAGAAGGAAATGAGTTCAGGAAGAGATCCTTAATCTCTTGCATTAATGAGCTTTACAATCAACTATCTTGTTAAGTCAGAATCACTCAGTTGATTCCATACAAAAATGGAAATGGATTAAGGGAGACTCTGACTCCTCCTGTGCAACCTCTTAGGTCCCCTAGTTTGTAACACAGTGTATTTCATTTCTAATAACATTTCCAATATTTTTCACAAGCAAGAAATTAAATTCAGCACTTCAGAGAATAGTGTCTCGTATACATTCTAAATAAACTTAAAGAATGTTAACCAAATAGGTGTTTTCTGAGGAAAAGGTTTAGTTTCTGGAGAAGAGTACACAAAGACACAGTTGGTCAATATTACATTGGCCAGTGACTGTTTCCGTGTTGGCAAAATTGATTTTGCAATTTCCTGAGAAATCCTGATTGGTGATGAAAATGATAAACATATATTTTTCCTTCAGAGGAATCCAAATCTTATCTCTCCCTCCTTTGCCTGCATCTTTTTGTGGATTCACCACTTCTTTCATTTTTCTTTGGAGGTTAAGGTCAAGAAGGGAGAAAAACGATAGGGAAGCAGTCTGAGAATTTACAGCAGACACAGAGATAAATGAGGCTACTCTTTTCCCCAGGGTCCTGTACTAAAAACTAGTAGCTTCACAGAAAAACAGTAGCTGCCCTGCATCTTGGGTGGCTTTGCCTTTAGTGATACATCACATTAAGGATGGGAGGTGTCATAGTTCATTAGCTTGCCTATCTTATATTTGGTTACAGTGGGACGCTACTCAAAATCAACATGCCTGAAATTGAAGACAGATGGCCAAGTAAAGGGCTACAGAGTTTAATATCATTATTTACTATTTCCTTTTTTATTGTGCTTTTCTCTCCATTTATTTTTGTGCCATGTTAGTACATTTGCACTTTTTAAAAAGTGTCATTTCTTTAGAGAGTAAGCAACAGGAGTCCCAAGGCTGGGCAAGCACAAGTTGATACTCTGCTAATACCCTCAGCTGGAAGTGATATTTGCTTTTGGCAATGCTGTTCATCTCTATATTTGCCCAGGTTGATGTTTGTAGAAAAATAAAATGAAAGAAATTTATTTTAGTTCTATCTCTGCAAGGGATTTGTGACTCTAAAAAGGAGGATTCTGAAATGCTTCCTTATTCATGATGAGGATAGTGAGAGTTGTAGGAAATCAGTCCAAAAATAATGTCCATTGAAAGTTAAAGTCTATGAGACTACAATGTTCTGAGTTTTAACAAATGGTATCCTAACTGACTTTCATCTAGTAGCTTGGGGCTTATAAAGGCACCAGATCAAAGGTGGAAATTGATTTTTGGTGAAGCCCCCTTCTTCTAAACACACACAGAAATACCTCCACACATTTTACAGTTTATTTCTAGGACTTTTAATCATCATCAGAACTTCTAACATTGAACAGCTCTTGGGACACAATTCTAAGGACTGGCAAGCAGATGAATATACCCAAATTTTGCCAAGCTGCATGATAATGTTTGGGAGGCAAACGTGAATGGAAGAAGCAAAGTAAGAAATAACACTCAGGAGGCATTTTACATACCTGGTTGTAGGAACAAAGTTGGATGTTTCTTACATAGTTTCATCCTGGATTTTGTTTAGGGGAAAGGCAGTTTGTTTGGGCATATAGGTACATAATTATATAATTTTCTTTTCTAAATGAGAAAGGGACAACTTTTAAAGTTGCCACAGAAACTTTTAAAAATTGATGGGATGTGTGCGGATTTGTTATTGCCTGAGAGGAATAGCCACACAGGGTAAGGAAAAACAGTGAATTTTTTTTCTGTTTACATTTCAATTCCCAAAGATAATTGTGTAGCCAAGATGTTTAGCCTTCTTTGTGGGTCATTAGGAGCCACTAATAAAAGACTCTGTTTGGATTTTCCAAGTTTGTTTGAATCTGTATGCCTTTTCCCCCTCTACGAATCCAAGCTACATCAATACTTGTATGTTGACTGTAGTGATGATTTAGTAGTGGTATTTAAATTATTGGTCACATTTAAAATTTGCATAGACACAAAGACAATTAATAAATTAACACTGATAACAGATATTTGTTGTATGAGTCTAAAAGGGGAATTGCTGTGTTTTGCATTTAGACTCTTAGCATGTCACTTGTGTATGAGAGATATACATGTGATGTGTTGACCTGCCAGGGTTTATGATGTGGTACAATGAACACAGGGTTTGCTTGTTTATGTCCACTTTTATCATCTTTTTTAATTAAGCAAGTAATATATATTTATTTTTTGAACAAGTATGTAATATAGATTAAAAAAATCTTTAAATCAACTGTAATCCCATTACACTGAGATAACAATTGTTAGTTAACATTTTAAAATACAATCTCCATACTGTGTTAAAGCTTTTTCTTTTTTAGGAAATTGAGTTTGTGTTCTTTAGCTTGCTTGTAGGAAAAAACAAAAAGAAACATCTTCAATGTCCAGCTATGAAGAATCCAGTAATGATATTTGTTGTTATGTATAAATATATGTGTGTCTATGTGCAGAAGACTTATTTATATGGTATCACACTGTATGTATTGCTTTGAACCTGTCACATTCAATTAATATATTATGAATTGCTCTTCATATTAACAAATACAAATACACAGTAGCATTTCATTTAGAATGGACAATTTCACATAAATGGATGTGTCAAAGTATGTTTAACCAACTCCTGATAGCTGGGCATTGAGAATATTTCCTTTTAATTTTTTTCCCTATTACAAACAAGCAAAAGAACAGAGATGTGATTTCCTGAAGAAAAGCTTTAAGGTTTGTGGTAGGAGCGTTAACTTTATGGATTAGAGGAAGATCACTTTCAGAGACTGTCAGGAAGAGGCTAGAGGAGGATGCTTGTGCCAAGCATTGCATTAGGTACTGGATAAACATTATTTTTTATCCTAGGGCATTATAACCATTTTATAAAATTATCAGCCATAGTTCAGTAGAGGTGAAGGAACTTTCCCAAGTTTGCCTAGCTAGTCAGTGGTGGAGCTACCCGATAGCATCGTCATAAGCTTCATAAAATCAGTATCATGTCTTCTCGTTGGTGCACACACCCCTAGCTGAGCACACACCTATAGCACCTACTTACAAAGTGGCACATATACCTCATGGTTCACGTTACAGTT
This sequence comes from Eumetopias jubatus, assembly GCF_037043125.1. Lineage (NCBI taxonomy): Eukaryota > Metazoa > Chordata > Mammalia > Carnivora > Otariidae > Eumetopias > Eumetopias jubatus. The sequence goes on from NW_028274808.1 coordinate 82,391,000, forward strand.
TTGAAAAGTTTTTATGTAAACCAAACTTTGAAGATTAAACACTATTTTTTTTTTTAAGATTTTATTTATTTGACAGAGAGAGTGAGCACAAGCAGGCGGAAAGAGAGGCAGAAGCAGGTTCCCCACTGAGCAAGAAGCCCAATGTGGGACTCTATCCCAGGACCCTGAGATCCTCACCTGAAGCCTAAGACAGACACTTAACCGACTGAGCCACCCAGGTGCCCCCTAAGTGCCATTTTAAATGACAGGGTATTTATATAACATATATGTATATTTAATTATACAAGTGATATAATTTATATAAGATTTTAAGTAACAAGCTACTGCACATTTTAGAGGTATTTTCATCAGTAGGTCCCCCTTGGTAAAATAAGTATCTTTTTGCAGTGTAAATAATTAATTCTTTTCTGTTTTTCAAATTCATTCCATCTTTGCATCTATTAGTTTATTTTAAACTGGGGCATATTTACCAATTGTACTCTACGGTTAGTAATCTGTGTGTTTCAAATAATTACTAAATCTAGAAGTGTCCTTAGAGTTTGCAGAAATGAAATTTCATGGTGTAAAGTGTATTTTAGTAGCAGAAAAGTCAAAGGGACAATCAGTACACCTGTACCTGGAGATGGAAGACTTGGTTCCTGGTTCTGATATAGTCACTGATTAGCCATGAAAGCTGGGAAAATTTAATCAATCTTTTGTTACTCGGTTTCTGCCTGTGAAATAAAATCTCATGGTTTTGTTGTGGGCAAAGAGAAAGGGTAAATGTAGAAAGTTGATATTTAAGGAACTAAGATGTGCCACACATTTGCACTAGGTGCTTAATACCTTTTACATCAAATTGGATATTTCTCATGCTCACAGTACTGGTTATGAATGTTGTTTGGTTATAACGGAACCAGAATGATGGTATTGAATCAATGACTGATCAGAGACGGGAAGTGAACAAACACAAAAGTGGTCGGGGCGCCTGGGTGGCTCAGTTGGTTAAGCGACTGCCTTCGGCTCGGGTCATGATCCCAGGGTCCTGGGATCGAGTCCCGCATCGGGCTCCCTGCTCAGTGGGGAGCCTGCTTCTCCCTCTGACCCTCTCCCCTCTCATGCTGTTTCTCTCTCTCTCAAATAAATAAATAAAATCTTTAAAAAAAAAAAAAGTGGTCGGGATCAACTCTTTAGTGCTGCCGAAAGAGAGTGGGCAGGACCAACGGTCAAAATCTAGAGAGAAGTAGTTGACGTTGGCTTTGACTCTAAAATTGTTTGGTTAATTTCTTGATACTACTGCAATTAAGTCGCAGACTGGCAGGGATTAAGGAATTTCCCCATGGCTTTAGACGTGCTGAACAGTAGGAGAATCTTGAGTGGCAGTTAGATAAGCGTGTGGAATTCTGTGATAGCTTTGTGAAGATAAGCACGCCCAAACGTGGCCTGAAAAGAGTGTGGGGAGGAAGACAGAGAGAAGAGATTAATAACAAAAGAACATGTATTGGGTGTGGGTGAAAGGGCAGATGAAATTCAGTGATGACTTTCCGTGAAAAGTAAAAGCCAAGTCTCTCGAACAAAGCTGAGAAGGATCCTGGGGAGAAATAGATTAATGTCAAGAGTAGAGGAGGAGCAAGCTTGAGGCCAGGGTTATCAGCAACTGAGAAAAGATGGGGTCGAGACAGGTGGAAGGGCTGTGCTCTTGGAGGGTTGGGGGACGGAAGAGAATTAGGATTGTCATCGGGTTTGGAAGTGCTGGAGAAAAAAAGTCGGGGCTTTCAGGAAATTCAAAGTGATGACAAATCTATATGGTTTGTAGGTGAGTGAGATGTCTGGCAGCAATTGTCAGAAGTAGCTGGGGACTGTGGTATTTAGTTTCTGAAACATTTAGGTGGATGTGCAGAGATTGGTTAGTAGAAGTAGGTAGGGGATAGTTCTTCTGAGAGTTTAGCTAGGGTAAGAGAATCAAGTTCGTGAAATAACAAGAATTAAAAGTCACTCCCGCAGACTTTGTTGATGATGCAGGAAAAGTTTCAGGGCAGAATAATTAATCTACATATCTATACTACTGGCATCATCACTTTCGTTCAGTCATTCACCACCTATTCAGCAAAGGTTTTTCAGATTTCCATTTATGTTCTAGGCATTTTGCTGTGCCAGAGATATAAGATCAGTCAGAAATAGTTTCCATATCCAAGAGATTGATGATTAGTGGAAAGATAGAAACGTGTATCAGTGAAGAACAAAAAGTATTTCCTGTGTAATTTACAGACAGCGACCCAGCTCAGGGCCAGTGTGTCAGTAGGGCTTCCTAGAGGAGATCACAGGCAGTTGGGAGATAAGGCTGCTCTGCAGCCTGTCAGGGACAGATGGTTGGAACAGAGGGAGCAACTTAGAAGAAGTCCTGTATGGAGGCACAGATAGCCTGGTGGTGGGCCTGCAGGCAGCTCAGAGAGAAGATAGTTGAGGTATGACAAAACCTACAGCTAAGCTGCATTTTCCCCAAACCACACACTGCCATTGCCACCATACAGCCACCATAGACAATTTTGGCAACACCGACTTGTCTTTCTAATCCACAGTAAGGTCCAACTGACACTCACAGAGAAAACACAGATAACAAACTGTCCCAAGGGACACAACATGACATTGGACATTGACTTAGGTCATTTAACAAAGCCACAGAGATTCACTTATACCACTATTGAGGAAAGACTGTCCCCAAAGAGGCAAAAAGTCTAGTTTCCTCATCTAGACACGGGATCTTACAACATGTCTATTCACCTTTCAATGCCGATAATCTCAGTACCCTGCATTTGGTAGGAATTTAATAAACATTTGTTGAAAGAATGAAGCAATAATCATCATACTGAACTTCGGAAGGGCAGAGAGGAAAACCAGAATGCTACCTAGTCATAAAATAATAATATAATAATCATGTTAATAACAATAGTCTTGGTAATAAGTAATAATAGCTGTAATTTAGTGAGTGCTGACTCAGTATTATCAGGCAGTAAGCACTAGTTATACATTCTTTTATTTAATCCTCCCCAAAGCAGAATGATGCAAAAAATGATGCAAAAAAATATTATCTTCACTTTACAGATGAAGAAACAGGCTTAGACATGTTCGGGACGCTACCCGGGATCACCTGGGCTGTGAGGTGTGGAGTCGCGGCTGGATTCATAGTCCCAGCCCAGCTCCACATGCTACGCTCTGAACCATCACACCTCAGGAGCATCACGAAGCCTTCACAGCTCAGTGACTTACCCAGCAGTGCTCCTGTTACCAGTGAAATGCTGAGATAGACTGGTCTGCGGTTTTCCTAATGGCTATGGAGAAAGCCTCTCCTTCACTCCACGGTGCCACTGCCCTTGTGACGTTCGAGCCGCGGCTGAATCCCCCTGTCCACAGATCCCTGCTTATTTGGCGGCAGAGAACTGGACCATGAGTGCTTCTCCTATTCTTCCTTTCTCTCTTCCCACCAGCATCTGTCTCAACTATGTTCTGTGGGTGTTGTGCTAGGGCCCTTGCCCATTCCCTGGAGTAAGGATCATTGCATAAAAACAGGCGGTAAGGGAGCTCATTGGTGGAGACTACGTAGGGTTCAAGAAGAAAGTAACCCTTCAGCATTATGTCCAATAGGGGAAGAGCATCTTGGTTTTTAGATCCTTTTGTCTTTACTGCTTCCTTTCTCTCTCTCCCTTCCATCCTCTCTCCTTCCTATCCCTCCCCTCCTTCCCTCTCTTCCTTCTTTCCTTCCTTTTTCTTAGTTGGTGGATACGATGAAAAAAAGATGGCTTTGCTTCTCTCTTCTGCACAAACCTCATCTAAAAGTAAAAAGTGGTTACACGGATTTAAATGGTTGAAACCCAGTGATTTAGCCCAGCTTCTCTCCTGATTTAGATGTACCACCTCCAACTTCCTTTACCAGCCTCATTTTATCCTGTTCTCAAAATTCTGGGGGACATGACATCCGCTACTTTCTTTCTGTGACAGCCTGATCTAGCTCTCTTTAGCCATTGAAAGTAGGAGGACCACATAATTCATCAAAACTGTGATTGATACATTCAAAAGCAAAAGGAGGGCTGTACTAAAACTAATTCAATTATTTGTTGAAATGTTTATTGATCGACAAATTGATCTTAGTAAATTGGTGGACCTGTAAAATAGTTGTATTCAAAAACTATTTCAAAAAATATGTTTTCTTAAAAACAAAAACATCTATGTAAATTAAAACACCGTTTAAAACATATCCTCATAGTGATCTGAACATTTAAAAAATCATGTAGTCTGAATAATTCTTCCTCGTATAAATTCCTGTAATAGTTAATTTCTTAGCTATATCAACCCCTAAAAATGTGTCACTGGCATTTTCCCAAGGAATGTATTATTTTCAATGTGGTCTTAATATTTTAATTTTTCTCATAAAATTGTCTTCTTCAAAATTATATTTTATGACGAATGCATATGAAATTATTGACATCATCAATTGACCCTTCTCTAAATCATGATATTTATAATTGAGAAATTCGTTCCCACACATGCTAAGGTGGCCAGTAAGCTGGCAAATTCTACCAAAGGAAACTTTCAATTCTAATTTTTTTTCTGCACTGAAATGCATAAATATTTTCACAGGTGCCGTTTATGCCTCTATTCAGGGTATTTTTCTTTGATATAAATAAGATCTATTTGTAATTCTTTTAGACATTTCACCAAATTTAGATGCTATTAAACTGTGGGCCTTTTCAATTTCATTCCATCCGCATTTAGAAGAGAAATATATCCAATAAAAGTAGGAACTTGATTAAATGATTCTTCCCACAACTCAAAATATTTCAAAAGGCAATTATAAAATTTAAAAATGAAATCTGGTACAGAATTTGAGCACCCCTGGCTGAGTTTATTCAGTTATTCCTTTACTTCAATAGGGATCAATTTCAATGTGTTCTGGTTTGTAAACTTTGCTTTCAATTATTGCAATTTTCTTAAAGCTTCACCTGCTTTTTGAAAATTTTTATTTGTTTGAGGAGCACTGGGTGTTATATGTAAGTGATGAATCACTAATTTCTGTTCCTGAAACGAATGTTACACTATATGCTAACTAACTAGAATTTAAATAAAAACTTGAAACAACAAAAAAAGAAAATTTCTGTTTGTTGAATACTTTGATTAAATATTTTTATTAATTAAAAAAGCTGTAACCAAAATTTAGAGGAGTAACTTACAGAAAGTCCCCTGCCGTTAAGGATATGTAGGCAATTTACGAAGGACTTCTTCAAAAGCTTGTCATTTCTAGTGCTGAATTGATGATGGGCAGAAAAGAAAAAACAAGTGTATGTTACCCTGTTAAATGAATTTCTTTTATTCAATGTAGGCTAAATCACAACAATTCATAGTATTATTACTCTATGTGTATGTGAAAGTATAAATTTTAGCAACTAGAGATTATCCTAGTATAGAATATTTAAACTTGTTTGGGCAATCGTGAATTATTTGTATGGCAAAGCTAATTCTAAGAGTATTTCTGCTTCACAGGTTTCTTAATTTGGAAAGAACATTTATTTTGCCAAAATTATCTGCTCCTCCAATATTTGTGTTCATATTACCAATGTAGTTTGCCCCTTGTGAATTGGATATTCAAGTTATAATCCACTTAACTGATTTCTCAGTTGAAGCATCTGATGTTGATATGAAACTGGTATCATTTAAATGTTTGCAAGTTCTTTTATTGCTAATGAAGTCAAAACTAACTTTTGGTAATGCATAAAAAATTAAACCCCACAACTCAGAATGGAAAATGAGTGAAATTCCTGTATAAAAACAATCATTTGACTAAAAGGAATGTTAGGTTTCAAAGAATAATATATAACTGTACTTTCTGCCAGTGTCATGATAAATTATCATCTTCATATACCAGTAACTTAAGAACTTAGGAAGTATTCAAATTGAATTATGTGGTATTACTGAAACTCTTCACTTTGGATCTACAAAACAGGAATTTTATATAGTTCAACCTAATTAGACATTGATGCGTTGTCAGCAGATTAGTGTTTTTTGGATTCCTATGACTGGGAATATCACTATGACCTTAATGTGGATGCTGTCAACAAATTTTGTGAACTAGAAATTCAGAACTTAAATTTTAATTACACATATAGTTTCATTTTTTTCCAGCATATTGCTGCTAAAAGGGTTTATTGCAAACTGAAATAGAATTAAACAGTGAAATAATTAAATAATTGAAGATGAACATTGTGCAAAGTTTAAAAAAATACGAAACACTGGAACAAGACTGTTCCAATTATTTGTTTCATGTTCTGGGGCAGAACATCTTGGCCTTTGTTTTCCTGCATACAGTAATGAACACCTAACATAATTTTCTACATTCTCCTCTCCCCGTGCTAACTGGTAGCATGGTAGCTTTGCGTACCTTGCAAGCCAAGTGTGAACAAAAGCATGGCAGATTGGGCCATCAAGTGGCCTGCAGCAATAGCAACATACACTGCTTATCTCTGCACCCTCTGAGGGTGGACCGAGTTAGCCGCCCTGGATTGTTGGGGTCCCAAGGGACTTACTTTACCAGCAAGCTTTCTGCATGATGTTTTATAAAAGCAGGTGTTGGGAAAGGTTAGGGGAAAGAGAGAGAGAGTCACTGTTGGTCACCTTTCAGATTTAACCACATGTTCAGAGCGAGAATTCTGTTTACTGACATGTACCTCACAAGTGGTGGATGAGACCATGGCATAAAGTGGAAGTAGGCTCAGCCATTCTGTCTTATTTTAATGCAACTAGATTAATAATAATACGTTGCTTTAAAAAAAAAAGAAATCCAGTACTGGGTGATGTATGGAATTGTTGAATCACTGTATTATACATTGTACACCTGAAACTAATATAACAATGTACATTAACTATCCTGGAATTAAACTTAAAAAAAGAGAGAATTCCAGGACAAATGCTAAACTAGAAAGGATATTGCCTTAACCGGTGTAAACCAAGAACTGCCCTATCAAATCAGAATATATGATCATCCTGATTAGAGAGTTACTCATTCACCCATTTGACACCATAAAATGAATGGGTTTTATTAAGAAATGAGGGTATGTGGAAGAAAATAAAACTGTCTCTGATGAAAGAGTGCTTATGATTTCAAGGGGTTAGTTTTACTGAAATCTGCCCCGCTGTGGTTTTAGTTCCATCCATGGATCAATATCATACGCATCTCCTCCTCTGTCTACCTTATACTAGCCCATTGATCCCTGGAAGATTGCCCTCGGGCTCTCCATGCTAGCGGATCTCAAATGCTTGTATGCAGAAACGGCACCCAAGAAACTTCTTTAAGAAGCATATCACTCCCCAACTGGGCGCCAGGATTCTGATTCTGTAATTTACAGGCACAGCCAAAAAATCTGCATTAAAAAAAAAAAAAAGTGATTCTGACTCAGGTATCAGAAATGCAACCTACTCCTCGTTGAGTCTGAGATAAGTATGTTGACTCTCTTTTACTCTTCCACAAATACCATGTTCTGTTCTGGGGCTACTTGGTGGCCATTTTTAGATATGTCCTAATTTGTCACCATGTTCTTTAGATTGTCATAGCTGGATTAACTGGAATCCCTCAAAGCAGTGTGAAGGCAGCAGCATCCAGCAGCATCCACCGCGTTCTATGATTCATGCACCACGTTTCCGTCGGCACAGCCTAATAGGGTCTTTTTTTTTTTTCACGCATCAAATTGCACTGTGGGTTAATATTATCCTCGTGGCCATCTCTGAATGACCATCAAGCTATATCTTTCCCATCTGGTACCAAAATACTTCAGTATGATTATCTAGGCAATGGAATATTGATTTAAATGAATTCCACAGTAAATCCTGCTTTCTTTCTCAAAACCTTGAAATTTAAAGTCGGTCTGATATGCTCTGTTTCTTCCTTATCCCTCTTTCCCTCCCTCCTTTCCCCTCTCCTTTCAACGGAGGTTATTCCTGGCAAGGTCTCTGCAAGGGAGTATGATACCACCTGAGAAGCAAAACAGACCCATATACAAATCATTCTATTGGAGTCTTGGAGTAGCCTTAAAAGAAAAACAAATTCCATACCAGCCAGAACCTGAGTGGAGGCCAAGAACTGCCAACATATGTGAAAGGCCAAATCCCTACAGAAACAAGGTCCCTAACCACCTTCGAGAGAGACCATCAGTTGAGAACGAAAGTGAGTTGTGATTTCATTACTTACAAGTCTATCACTGAATTCAGTGTTCAGGATGTTATATCAATAGCAGACCTAACTCATCTGCATGAAAATGACACCAAATAAGGCTAATAACACCAAAAAAGACTAATTCAGAGCTACCCAGATTTTCCATATGCTTAATGTGGCCCCAAATTCTTCAATTCCCATTCACAAACACGCAACATAAGAATTTAAAACATGCAGTGTATTTGAATAAAGTAGAGCTATCAACTGAAACCAAATAGTTTGTGGGATATCAGAATCAATGCAATGTTTTTCTTATAGATTTGTGAATATGTGACTTTATAGTTAAGCCAAAGTCAACCCATTGCACTTAGGCCTTAGATTTAAATTGAGAACCCTGGCAAGTCCCATGGGGAGAAGAAGCAAAACCAATAAACGAGGTTCTGGTTTTCTTGAACGTACAACTGTATGGACAGAGGAAGGGAAATGATATCCTGATGGTCATAGAGGCGGTAATGCCAAACTCATTTCCTTGACCATTAGCATTAAAAAAAAAAAAAATTCAGTTACACTACTTTCCTTTTAACCCACATTGCTTCTGTGAAGATAACCTTAAACAGGTCAAGAACAATATTGTCAAATGTTCAAAAATGCCCTCAGGGAAAACCCTTGGTCTTTTTTTGTAAGAAAAACAAGTTATTTTTGAGTCCTTTGGCAGGCTGAAAATTAAATCTAGGAGAGGAAAAAATGTGTTATTTTTATTTTATGGAAAAAAGGAATAGTAAATAGATACCCTTTGTTATTTGATTTCTGCTTCAGACTATCTTATCAGTAAACTTCATATTTGGCATTCTGAAGGTAAGAGTTCCTAAAAGAAAAAGATATCTTAATGTCAAAACAATCAGAGAATGGAGGTGCTATTCTAAAGGGGAAGTCTTCAGCTGACAATGCTCTGCAAATATTTTTGATGAAATGGAATACCCATTCTATTCTAATAGGCATACGGACTCACTCTTCTAGAACTCATTCAGCAATGAGGTCGCCTGTCGTTGTCCAACACAGTACAGATTTTGTAGCTAAAGGAGCCAGACAGGGAATGCAGGAACCATCTAGTTCAGCATGCTCAGAAAAGTGAGGTCCAGAGACGGGCTTAAGAGCACATGGTAATTAATTCCAGAAAATGCAAAAGGACTTTTTGAGTATTTGGGGTAGACTATACATTGAATTCTGGTTCATGATGCCAATACTTTTTCACCCAAAAGAGAAAGATTATTATTAACCCATTATCCTTCAGCATTAGTGTAAGTGTGCGTGAGACACTTTCTCAGCCAGTGGGCAGAAATGGGGAAGCAGATACCTGTCAAACACTCGCCTTGGATATCACAGAAAACCACCTCTTCCATACTCTACTTCAACGATATGCAAGTACCACCGTCTGCTAGCCTCATCAGTCTTCTGAAATCCCTGGAAATGTGTTGGCTTGTTTCATATTGTGCTTAATGAGACTACTCTTCACTTAGTTGATGCCCCAGCTCCAAAAGCTGAGTCATCTTGGCCTCTTCCTCTTCTGTCCCCAGCCACATTCCAAGAGGATCAAGTCTTAATGCTCAACAGACATTGCCCTCCTTCCCTACCACTGAGATGGCCTTAGGCTTTTGCCTTCTCTCACTGTTCTATTAAGTTGTGTTGCTGGGTTTTTTTTAAACTCTGCCTCACTTGTCTCCGTGTATCCATTTACCGTCCAAAATACCTCCAGAGAAATCTCTCTAAAATGTAAATCTAATTCTCACTGTTTACTTGCTTAGAATGCTTCAGTAATTTCCCTATCATTTACAGAGACAAGTCTAAACTCAGCATGGCATGGCATGCTGAGCTCTCCATCATGCAGCCTCAGCCAGTCTCTCTGACCTATTACCTTTTGTTGCTAATCCCTCTCCATGCCCCATGCCACACTAATATCCATGCCAAGCACCGTTGCCTTCATTTTACACCTTGGTAATACTGTTCCCTGGGCCTACAATACCCTCTCCTTCTTTGACATCTTGTCCAAAAGGAAACACCCATTCGCCTCCCGCATCAAGAGTTCTCTTGTATATAAAGCCTTCGCTATGGCCTTCTCACCTCCATGCTCCTGTACTCTGTCATCCTGTTCACAAGGGTTTATTCACTTATGTGTCCTTTCCCCCAGCAGTTCTTGATTTTATTTCTGTGGCGAAATACATAACAGATGAGCTTCACATGTGTGACATTTAATGGGTACATCTAGAATTAGGTCCAGGGGTTGTAACCTCACCTCTTTCTCTTCCACTTAAAATAGTACATAAAAATACAAATGACGAGACGAAGAGTGCATTTCTAATATGGAGATCCTTAAAACAATATAATTTAAAAGCTTCAGGGCTTTACTAACTACAGTGCAATTCACCCCAGTGATAACCTCTAAAAATCAGTGCTTTGAGACCCTGCAAGGGGGTCTTTGTCTTCTCCATTGTTGTAATATTAGTCTAGTATAGGGTGTAACACATAGTAGGTAATGAAGAAATGTTTGCTGAGTGTTAAATTAATGAGCTACAGGTTGGAGAGTTCAATATAAACATCTGGCATTTTCAATTGCTGGCAGGAGACATGATTCCAAATGAGGATCATATAAATTAATCCATAATGACCAAACTATTCTAATGAAGGTTATTTTTTTTATTTTACTTTCCTTGGAAAAGTGCATTAAAATGACAAAATATATCAATTATTTAACTATTTATGTCCCTTCTTTATATATTGCTAGCCACAATATACTGCATCAAAAATAAGTCAAATGTATAAATCAAGTTGAAGATAAAGGTAAAGGGAACTGCTTATATTTCCAATTAAATAATTCCTTAAAGTCACTTCAGTCCTTCCTTTTGAGTTCAACCCCCACCCCACCATTTAACAGGGCAAAGTTGTGAGAGAAGTTGAAATCTGGAGAGAATTCATATATGTTACAGGTCATAGAACTCCCACTTGTACACAGGAGAAGAAGGGGGGAGGAATGAACACAAATTCAACCATAGGGAGATGATACTAGGAGTCAAAAAATAAAAAGGGGCAATACTGTGAGCAAATCAACAATGAACGTTTTTATCAGATAGCATTTGGGGTGTCACAAACTAATTAAAAATTTCGTGGTTCAAAACAATGATTATGATTATGCTTTTGTGATTTTTCAGTCAGCAATTTGGTCTGGGTTCTGCGGACGGTCTGCTGCCATAGGGCTGACTCCACTCATCGCAGGGGGAGCTTCCTCAGGTGCCTGGGATTGGCTCCGTGCTAAGCTGTCAGTGAGGGAATATTGGCTCTCTTCCAAATGGTCGCTTGTCATCCAGCAGGACAACTCAGGCTTGTTCTCGTGTCATGGCAGGCTTCCAAAAGCAAGAGTGGAAACAAGGTCTCTTGAGTTCTAAGCTTGAACTGACTGATTTCACTTCTGCTGTTTTCTGTTGGCCAAAGCAATGAATGAGGACAGATTCCAAAGGGTGGAGGTGTGGAGTCCTCCTCTTGACGGGCTGGGTTGTAAAGTAACATTGCAAAGGAGCATGCCTTCAGGAACGAAAATAATTTATGGTCATTTTTTTTTTTTTGCATTTGACCAGGGAACTGAAGTTGGATTTTGGTGGATTTGAGAGCAGTTCCAACCTGAGGATCCCAAAGAGTTTGTTCTTTCATGGATGGCTTTGAACCCAAACATAAGCGGTAAAATTGAAAAAGAAAAGAAAGAAATGATACAAATGGCTTATTTAGAGAAAGAAAACTAGGGAGAGCTTTGCTTCTTTAATTCCAGTCTCTGTGTCCCTTACTGCTTTTTTTTGTCCTTCTGTCTCACCAGCTTTCCTGACCTGCAGTACAATATTGAGTAGAGGTACGAAGAGCAGATAATCTTCTCTTACTCTTGATCTTAGGGGGAAAGTCTTTTATCATTAAGTATAGTATCGACTGGAGGCATTTCATAGATGGACTTTATTAAGTTAAAAATTTCCTCTATTGCCACTTTGCTAGGAATTTTTTTTTATCATGAATGGGTGTTGAATTTTGTCAATGGTTCTTCTACATAAATTGAGGCAATAATATGCTCTCTTCCTTTAATTTGCTAATGTGATGAATGATATTGGTTGTCTTCTCTAGATTCATCCAATCTTGCTTTTCTGGAATAAACTGTTCTCTGTTATGATGTATTATCTTTTTATATATTATTAGATTTGATTAGCTGATATTTTCTTATGTGTCTCTGCATCGAATTTCATGAGGGGTATTTGTAATTTTCTTGTAAACTCTGTCTGGTTTTAGTATCAATTCTTTTTGGTACCAATTTTGATGAAATAAATCCAGATATGTTCTTCCCTCCTCTACTTTCTAAAATAATTTGCATAAGATTGGCATTATTTCTTCAATAAATATCTGATATAATTCACCAGTGAAGTTATCTGAGCCTTTATTACTCTTTAAGGGAAATTAAAAACAAATTTTAATAGAGGTATTATTGACATACATTATATTAGTTTCAGGTGTATGACATAATGATTTCATATTTGATTGTATTGTGAAATGATCACCACAGTAAGTGTAGTTAGCATCTATCACCGTACGTAGGTACAGAATTTTTTTCTTGTGATGAGATCTTTTAGGATCTACTCTTTTAGCAACTTCCAAATATAGAATACAGTATTATTAACTATAGTCACCATGCTGTCTGCAAATTACATCCCCATGATTTATTTATTTTATAACTGCATGAGAAGAGGTTTTTCATTACAGTTTTAATAACCACAGGGCTATTCAAGGTTTTATTTCCTCTTTGGTCAGTTTTGGTAATTTGTCTATTTCAAGGAATGTATTAATTTTTTATTGAAGCTTACAAATTATGTGGCTTATATTTGGTTTAATCCTTATTATAATTTACTATCTATAGGTTTTGTAGAGATGTTCCCCTTTCACTTCTGATACTGGTTTTTTGTGTCTTTTCTCTCCATCTTTTTTTCATTAATCTAACTTCAGCTTTATGAATTTTGTTAATCTTTTCAAAGAACCAGTTTTGGTTTCTTTAATTTTTGTAATTGTTTGTTTATGATCTATTTCATTGGTTTACATTCTATTATTTCCTTCCTTCTTCTAACACTGAGTGTAATTTGAACTGCTTTTTCTAGTTTAAGGTGGAAGATATAACGATCACTGATTTTAGACATTTATTATTTTCTGATATAAGCATTTAAAATTATAAATCTCTCTCAGCATTATTTTAGCTTTAACCCACACATTTTAATGTGCTGTGATTTCATCTCAATTCAGTTAAAAAAATATATATGTATATATTTTTTTTTAGATTTTATTTTTGACAGAGAGAGAGAGTGTGTACAAGCAGGGGAAGCAGCAGGCAGAGGGAGAGGGAGGAGCAAGCAGGGAGCCAAATGTGGGGCTGGATCCCAGGACCCTGGGATCATGACCTGAGGCGAAGGCAGATGCTTAACCATCTGAGCCACCCAGGTGCCACAAAAATATTTTCTAATACCCCTTGTGGTATCTTCTTTGACTCATGGGTTATTTAGAACTGTGTTTATTTTCAAATATTTGGGAATTTAAGAATGTATTTAATTACTGATTTGTAATTTAATTCCATTGTTGTTAACAAACATATTCTAGATGATTATAATCCTTTTAAATTTATTGACACTTGTTTTATTGACCAACACATAGTTTGTAAATGTCCATGTGCTTTTGATAGTGATGTGTGCATTCTGCTGATGTTGAGGGGAATGTTCTATGAATGATAATTAGGTCAAATTGGTTGATAGTGCTATTCATTCCTACTAAATCCTGCTGATTTTGTCTACTTATTCTGTCAGAGAGGATTTTTGCTTTTCCTTCATTTATTTTGGAACTTTGTTGTTTGGTGTATGCACATTTGAAATTGCTACGTCTTCTTTATCGTTACAAAATATTCTTCCCTTGTAGTATTTTTCGTTCTGAAATTTACTTTGTGTGCTATTAGTATAGTTACTCCAACTTCTTTTAGATTATTGTGAGCATGATATATATTTTCAATCATTTTACTTGTGACCTGTGTCTGTGTATTTAAAGTGTATTTCTTCTAGAGAGAATATAGTTAAGTCTTGCTCTTTTAGAAAAAATCCAGTCCAGTAATTCCTGTGGTCCCTTGTAGTGTTTAGATCATTTACATCCAATGTAATTATTGGTAGGGTTTGATTTAAATCTATTTCATCTTGTTATTTGTTCTCTATTTGTCTAGTTATTATTTCTTTGTTTTCTCATTCCCTGCCTTCTTTTAGATAATTATCTATTTTTTTATTAATTGTGTCATTTCTACTCTTCAATTTTAAACTAAATTTATTTAATTTTTTAGTAGTTGCTCTGGAGTTTAGATATGCACCTTTAATGTATCACATTCTACCTTCACATACCACTTAATATATAAGCTAGTTACCCTAAAACAGTGTACTTCCATTTTCTCTCCTGAACTTTGTTCTGTTTGTCATATGTTTTATTTTCTACATGTTATAAGCACCATAAATACTCTAATTGTTTTAATTAGTCAATTAAATTTTTTTTAATTTAGGAAAGATAAAAATTCTTTTTTTTTTAAGATTTTATTTATTTATTTGACAGAGAGAGCCACAGCAAGAGAGGGAACACAAACAGGGGGAGTGGGAGGGGGAGAAGCAGGCTTCCCTCTGAGCAGGGAGATCGATGCGGGGCTCGATCCCAGGACCCTGGGACCATGACCTGAGCCAAAGGCAGACACTTAACGACTGAGGCACCCAGGCGCCCTGGAAAGATAAAAGTTCTTAATATTTAATCACAGATTTACTATTTTGGCTCTTTTCATTCCTTGCTAGAGACATAAGTTTCCATCTGTTATCATTTCCTTTTATTGAAAGAACTCCCTTTAACATTTCCTGTGGAGCAGGAAACTGCTGGCTAGTTTCATGGCTTTTTGTTGGCCTGATTTTGCTTGCATTTTAGAAGGATATATCCAGAATGACATTTTTTTTTTTCTCATTCTTTCAGCACTTTAAAGATCTTCTGGCTTGCACAGTTTAATTCAAGATGTCTGTAGTCATTCTTATCTTTGTTCCTTTCTACAAGATGTGCTTGTTTTTCTCTGAATTTTTCAGCAGTTTAATTATGATATGCCTAGATGTAGTTTTCTTTTTTCCTGCCTAAGGTTTATTGAGCTTTTTAGAATTGTCATGGATTTATAAACTATAGGTTTATAGTTTTCATTTGGAAAATTTTCAACTACTCCTCAGATTTTTTTTCCTCTTCTCCTCTGCCTCACTTTTCAAGATCACCATTACGTGGATATTAGACTCCTTGACATTTTTCCACAGGTTCCTGAGGTTCTGTTCATTTCGTTCTAATGTTTTAGTTTGTGCTTTACTTTGAAGAGTGTCTTCTATGTGTTCAACCTCACTGACATTTTCTTCCGGGTGTCTATTTTATTGTGAATCCCCTTCAGTTAAATTTTCATTTCAGATATTATATTTTTAAAGTCCTCATCTGCTAATTCTATCATCTCTGTCATTCCTGAGTCTGTTTCTTTCTGCTGATTTTTCTCCTGGATGTGGATTATATTTTCCTATTGTTTTATCCTCACCCCCAATCTAGAATTCTTTTCATTAGATTGTAGACATCATCAGTACTACATTGGTGACTCTATGGTTTGTGTTGTCTTCTTTTAAGAGTGTTGGGTTTGTTCTGGCAGGCAGTTTCATTACTTACAGTCATCTCAATCTTTTCAAGTCTTTTTTTAAGCTTAATGAGGGCTACTCTAATGCTGGTTTAGACTTCCTACTTAAGAATGACCTTTCTGAGATCTCTACAGAATTTCTCAAATTTTGAAGGAATCTTTCCATTATGGCCATTTGTACATAAATGTCTCATGAATAACGTCTGGGATTGATTTGAATCCTTGGTCATTCTTTGCCTAGACCCACTGAGCCTCACACTAAGTATGTATGCCTTGGTATTCAGCCAGAGGCTTAAGAAAACCCCTAAGGAGAGATCTTGAGCTCTTCTGTGGATTTCTCCCTTCCTTCCAATGCTCTGCTCCTTAAATTCCCATTGTCTCTGTCTCCTCAGGCTACCAATACACCTGTGCTCTGCTTGAGACCCCCTCTCTTTATACCACAATATAGATGGTACTTCTAAGCAGAGAGCCAGGGCAAGCATGGGGAGCTTGGCTTTTTTGTTTCCTTTCTTTCAGGGATTATAGTACTATACTTTTTGCTATGTCAGTGTCTGTGAATAATCACTACCTACATTCTTTCCAGTTTTCTAGCTGTTTATGTCAGGGAACAACACCAGGTCTAGCTCTCTATCACGATAAGATCTTTATTTGAATTAGATTTTCAATGAAACTTTTTGGGAATTTTGGCACATTTTTTTCTTTGCAGACAATAAGAATTTAAATTAATAGAAAAAAACTGCTTATTAAAATATATTTCTAACATAATATTGCCCTCAGTGAAATGGTATATATTGAGCTGACACACCATTTTAGAAAAGCTGGCAATTCCTGAGATCCTGTATAGAATTCTTCTCTTATATTTTCAGGTTTTCTTTGAATCTATTATGTTGGTTATGACATGAACTTATCAGTCTTGAAAGAATTATTTACTAGGGTGATCTACTAGATATAGTGATATTTCCTTGTGGGTGTTTTTCCCTACCTCTCAATCATCTCCATCTGCCAAATTTTAATATTCTCCTCTTAACAGTTCTCATGAACTGATAACACTCTTACTAACACTCTTGCCTCCTCCATTTTTCATAACACTTCTTCATTTGACTGCTGAGATACCATACTCCCCTGATGTTGCTTACTGATCACTTAGTATTTTCTGTGGGCCCATTCTCTTCCCAAATGTTAAATTGTTACTTAGGGCTCAGCAGCAGTTCTTCTGACTCTGTGTTCATTCCCTAGGTGATCTCAGTCATTGCCATGCCTTTAATACCATTTAGAAGTCTATGGGTCCCAAAGATATCTCTCCAATTAAGACCTCTCTCCTGAGCTTCAGATCCTTACATGCATTTTTTTTTTTTCAGAAATCAGCATTTGGATTACTATCTTTAGAAAGTAAATATGTCCCATATTTCACTATTGTTGTCCCTCTACAAATCTGTTCCTCATCCAGTTGTTTCAACTCACCTGCTAAAGCCATCACCATAAGAATCATCCTTCACACTACCTTCTTCTTACTTATCTTTCTCATCCATAAGCTAGTTTTGCTGATTTTACCTTCAAAACCCATCTACACTGTGTTTACTCCTTTCCATCTCTACCCCCACTCTTCTTTCTGTCTTATCTCGCTTTCAACCCCCTCATCATCTTTAATTTGTTCTCCAATCACTAGTTCCAGCGATCTAATTTTTCAAAAATACTTTTAAGGATAAAATTTATTTTAAAATATAAAATATAAACACAAGTCACAGCCTTTCTTAAAAACTTTTCATAATTACACTTTGACTATAAAACAAAATACATAACATGGTGTTTTGCACTAAAATTTCAGCCACTTAGGACTATTTTCAATTCAAGAATTTGGCAAATGCTTTGCACTTTCTTCACTTGGTTAATTTCTGTTTATCTTCCACATCCCAGATTAAGTGAGATTTCCGAAGAGATACCATTCGTATTACTCAAGATTCTCCAAGAAACAAAACCAATAGGATGTGTGTATTTACATGGATTTATTTATATAAATATACATTTATATGAGGGAGAGAGAGAGTGAGAGAGAAAGATTATAAGGAACTGGCTCATGTGATTGTGGAGGCTGACAGTTTCCAAGACTGGCAGTTGGCAAGCTGGAGACCTAGGAGAGCCAATGGTGTAGTTCTGGTGCAAATGTCGGCAGGCTCGAGACCCAGGAAGAGCCAATGTTTCAATTCGAGTCAGAAGGCAGGAAAAAACTGATGTTCCAGACAGGAGGAGTTTTCTCTTACTCAAACTTCTTGCTGTATTCGAGCATTCAACTGATTGGATGACCCCCACCCACAAGTGAGGGAGAGCTATCTACTTTATTCATTTAGTCTATCAATTCAAATGTTAATTTCATGTAGAAACATCCTCACAGACGTATCCAGAATAATGTTTAATCAAATATCTAGGCACCCATGGCCACTCAAGTAGACACATAATATTAACCATCACACCATCTATGAACTACAAAATTAAATAAGTCTTACTGTACCACTTGTTTTCTTCATTGTACATATTATCATTTTATTTATTTACTTGATGGTTTAGGTGTTTATGTGTTTGTTTAATGTATGATTGAAAGTTCTATGAGGGCATTGCTTCTGATTGTTTTGTTTACCTTTGCACATTTAATGCCTAACACAGCATTTAACTATCTCTAAGATTAAAATTCTAAATCGTGTTTAGATCACATTTAATATAGATGTTTACATTTAACACAGAGGTAGCAGTAAATTATGCTACCTGCTGTCATATATTATACTACAATATTAACACCAACTTGGTATTTTTAATAAATTCTATGGCAATAAGTGAATTCACGAAGCCAAGTTGTTTTTTAAAAAATCTGATTACTTATCTCTTTGAACTTCTATAGCTGCAGTGAATTTTAAAAGCTTAAATCAAGGATGTAAACGTGTCTCAAAAACCTGTAAAATTTTGTTTAATATATCATTGCCATTAGTATTATCCTCTAAAGAGGAAAAGAAAGATTTTTATGTAGAATATTTAAATATAGCTGGAGAAAAGTGATAAATGTTTAGACTCTTGGCTGCCCTAGGGAAGGGTATCAAAGGAACTCAAGAACTTCATTTTTCTCTTGAGGATATTAGCAGAAAATGTGGCCCCATCTCTACCGACACATTAGAACTAGCTGTGGACCTAGAAGTTGCGGTTTGCTCCATTCCCTCAAGACTATGGGACAGGCAGCACTGGTGCTCTTGATCACTGACAGCACACCTCCATCGTAGGGACACACTGGCCCTCAGAGCAGTGCGGAATTTGAAGGGCTGATCCGTTCAATGTCAGCAATTTTCAAAGGACCAAATCAGGAAGTTTGGCTTTTCTCTTGGCCTAATATTTAGCAGACCTTAACAAAACTCTGTGTGTGTGTGTGTGTGTGTGTGTGCGCGCGCGCACGTGCGCGCGCATGTGCACACACATGCTGCACATGTATGTAAAATTTCTCCGAACAAATAATTTTTGACTTAAAAAAAATTAAAGAGAAAAACATGGTCTGAATGACCTTGATTTTTTTTTTTCATTTCAAAGGCATTTATGGACCTTGGCTCATGTCAACCCTGGTGAATATGACCTGATCACAGGCATAGTCAATTTTTTACAAAAATGTTTTGGATCTTTCAAACTTGATATTGATAACTGAAACTGAGCAGAGAGACATTAGCATCTGGTTTTGATGAATGTGATCTGCTTGTACTTTAAAGGAAAAGCATTTAGGAAAAGACTGGAAATTCCTGCTCAGAAAATCAAAGTCCAATACAGTTTTTCAATACCTGATACTTGTATGTTACAAGTGACCTTGGAGACTTTATTCTACCAGTTCCACATATTTTTTAGATTATAGCATTATAGCATTATGCTTCATTTCGGGATATATTTAGGTTTTTGTTCTAGAGGGTTTTTTGGTATACTTATTTACTTTTTCTGCCATATACACAAAATAACGTCTTGCTTAGAGAAAAATCAGATACTCTCATTTAAAAATAAGATGAAGTGATTCTCTGTGCCACAGGAAAATGCTTGCTACCAAAATCAAAATGATTTCTATCATTCTATCATGGCAGAAAGACATCATGTTCAGCACAACATAGTAAGGGATTTACCAGTGGTAAATACAATTTTCCAAGGACAGTAGCCATGTCTTTTGTATTACTATATATTTCAAAGTATATCTAGCCTAGGGCTCTGCCAATTGCAGATCTTCAAATCAAATCAGAAAAACTAATAAATGAATGCTTCTCAAAACACTTGATTTTTAGAAATTTAACTACAAATCTATTGAATAATCGTCTTTGTAAAATCGTTATTTTAACTTCTGAGGGCTTCTATTCGGTTCTGCAGCCATCCAAGTCCTGGATTTTCTCCATTTCCTCTGTGTTATCTTGCCTAAAATCAACACTATCACAGCAGAAAAGGGGGAAAGAGAATAGAAGCCAATGTTTAATCTTACGTGTATTACTTTTTTTTTTTTTCTGAAATAGTCTGGTAAAGTGCTGTTTTGAGAAAGCAATTAAAGCAGTGGCTAGAATGAGGCTTGGGGATTATCAATAGCCATCATTTATCAGTGTTGCCCCTGTTCTACATCAAAAGAGATCATCAAGAAAGCCTTTACCAGAGACCATTTGCATTGGCTGTGCTAAGGAAATGACTGTTCGCAGCACGAGGAAGAGAAAAATCATTTGTGCATGCGAAATACCTACCTGCTTTATGATTAAAGTATTTATCTTTCTACTTTTGTAAGGAAAGCCATGGGATAACTTGAATCTATGTAAAATATTATGGTTCCAACGTTGAGTGCTGTAACAAAATGACCTCTTCTCTGTTATTCCACTAATTGGCTTTTAAGATGCTTTTGATGTGGCTGAAAAGGTCAAAGATCAATGAGTGGCTTGTTAGTCTGAATCGTTTATTTTATCAGAAAAAAAAGCACAAGCTATTGAAAAAAATAGAATTTTGAAAGAAATACGCAGTCTATTTGCCTTTGGCAGGCTCCACAATTTTTCTTTGGCTCCTCCGAGCATGGGATGGTCTAATCAGGGGATTATCAAGTAGACTGAAGAACTATAACAAAGTTTCGTGCGGCAGTAAATATTTGTAAGGCAAAACTTTGGAAAAATCCATGATATATTTTCTGTTACTAATTTAAGAAATCCAAGGTATTTCTGAAAATCGTATGATATCAAAATGCTTGAAGAAACACGAGTCACACTATCATTAGACAATGCTATTTATATTTCAAGAAATGAATCAAACTTGGGCTAAAAGAGAAAAGGTGAATAGTGAGTTACATAGAACATTGAAACAAAATACTTTACAACTTGTAAGTTTGAAAATATCAAATCTTAAATATCATGCTTTGATCTTTGGAGGAAATAACCAATATGATCTGACCTCTTAAAATATTATGTTTAAATTTCTATGAAAGTGAAGGATGCAACTTTTGTTATTGCCAGGAGCCAACTCATATATAAACAACTGATTAAATTCAGGGAAATCTGTGCTCATTATGTTTAAAGGAGAGAGATAGGCAATGTTCTGCCTGCATAGTAGTTTGTGCTTAAATTAAGCAATAATCGTGGAGTTTCAGGCCATGTAGGGGGAGACTAATGACTGATTAGAAATAGTTTTTGGCCTAAAGCAAGGCATTGGGTCATTAACCCTTAATGATCTTTTATTCAAAAGAAATGCTATAGGCCAGGATCCTTAGTTCTCTTAAATAACACCCAGGGGCTGAAAGGTACGTTTGACAGCAGGTGATGTTTTAATGGTTATAACTAGCCAAGTGGAATTCACCTGGTAGTGTGAAGTTTAATGTCCTAGGTTCATGCACAAAAACGAAATGGCAAAAGTGCCATTCTGTCACTAGAATGGCAACATCTCAGGTAAAATTGTCTTTCCTTTCCTATTCATTTATTCCTTTTATTTCATTTTTATTTTAATTAAGTAATTTATTTGTTGTCACTTGTTTATTCACTTATGTAATAGATGTTGTTGAACACCTACTCAGTGGCTAGGACTTCATTGGATGTTGGGGAAAATGATGGGAGCGAGAAATAGGTAAAAAAGCCACTGTTACCATAGAGGGTTTACAGGCTGCTTTCTGAGTCAGTGGGAGGGTGGGCAACCCAGGGCTGGGAGGAGTTTTAGGAGTTAGGAAGGATATGGAATTGAAAATTAAACTAATGTGGTAATTAAGAGCTAACCATGCTAACTTGCTTGCAGGGGCAGGATAGAGAGGGGTCGGGGTGGGGTGAGGGGCTCAAAGAAGCTACAGAAGTCTTTAGCCTACTTGGAGATTATGATTACCACTACACTGACTGTTTCAATTTTTAAAATTTGCTCTGCAGTGGGATTGACACTTATCCCAATGTGGTTAAATAGTTGCAGTAGCTGTGAACTTTAAATAGATCAACAATTCTATGGTACTTAATCTAAAATACATTTGGAGAAAATCCTAGTAGACCTCCACACTTAGCACTGGGTGAATCTCTCCATCCCCCAAACCCATTTCCTCTGACCTCCGGTTGGGAAATCTTGCCTTTTTTTAGCTCGCAGACAGACTAGATAATCTTTTGCTTAAATCATTAATTTATCACAAGCTGTGGGCATTTTATTTTAGTTTACATCAGGAAGTCTAATTTAGGCTTAGCAGTTCATTAAGACAATTATTTTTGAACTGATTATTTGGCTTTTCTTCTCACAGCAGAAATTGCCTTTTATTTATTTTATAACTATTTTCTGTATGAGATAATGGAAAAAAGAAATTAGAAAAGTGAAGTGTAGACCAGTGGGGATGATATCCCTCAGATAGAATAAATTAAATTTCCAGAGGCCCAGAACACTAAGGCTCCCACCTCCAAGAAATCAGCTTCAAGGCAGATTTTACCTGGGATTGTCCCAATGGAAAAGGTGGAGGAGATATTTGGAAAGAATCAAGGTACCTGTTTCATGCTTCTAAAAATTTTAAACCAATGACAACTTTCTTCCATTTTGTCTTTTCTATTTCCTCCTTAAGAGGTTTTTTGTTTCTTGTTTTTACTGTTTTTTTTTTTTTTTTAATGCATGAGTAACTGCGTAAGACAATGTTAAATTAAATATCCAGGCCACAAAAATGTATTCATTATGATATTGATTGTGTTTCTGCATCTACACATTGGTGGAAGAGCTAATAATGGGCCTACAGTTGATTTGATCTCACTCTAAAAATACCTTTTGTGTATCCAAATTTTTTGACAGTGGAAATATATTACATTTACAGCCCAAAGAATATTTATTTTTATATCAACACACTCCTCTCTTTAGTTGTTTCTTTATAAAAATCTTTGCTATAGTGCTTATTTCGTACTATTTTCTGCAGGTTAATAACTGATTTACATTCCCATAATGAATCCTGAAAGTTTACTCAAATTTCAAGAAAATTCTGATAGTTTGCATAAGTTCTTATTTGAGAAAAAAATTAGAATCCTCTTGCTAAAAAGCAGCCATTCTGGATTTCTGCAATCCCTTTGGCAACACATTAATTTAGAATATGTATTTTGTAACATTTCTTTCTCTCTCTGAGTGAGCAGAATCTTTTGCCAAATCAAGTCTTATGATGACTTTCAATGTATCCAACGGCCAAAAGTACAGTCATGTGGCTGAAAGGGCAGTTTTCTCTCTGGGCCTTTCTCCCACCTCTACTCCTAGCCCCACTTCTACTGAGGCTCTCAGGAACACTGTTGGAAAACCCCTGCTTTTGAGTAAGCCATAACTTGCTCCTTGAGTATTTTGATTTTGAAAATATAACCTAAGTCATGCAATCCAAAGGGTTGTTGAAAATTGCAAAATTCGAATATTCTCAGGATTATTATTTTTGTTTGCTTTTATGATTCCTTGTAAACAATTTTAAGAAACAAATCTTCTGCAATCCAAAAGCTTTGCAGTAGAAGATAAAAAATTTATTTTCCCCTAGCTGAGATTGAAAGAATATCTTTTTTTAAAAAACTTTTTAAAGATTTTATTTATTTATTTATTTATTTATTTATTTATTTATTTATTTATTTGACAGAGAGAGAGAGAGACAGAGAGAATGCACAAGCAGGGGGAGCAGCAGAGGGAGAGGGAGAAGCAGGCTCCCCGCTGAGCGGGGAGCACAACGCGGGGCTCGATCCCAGGACCCTGAGATCACGACCTGAGCCTAAGGCAGACTCTCAACCGACTGAGCCACCCAGGCACTCCAAAAGAATATCTTTTAAAATACTCTTAGCAAGTATTATATGTGTCTAAAAGACTTGTGTGTGCCTCTGGAGGCAAATCCCTAAAATGTGTGAGCTCCAGGAAGGAGAAGGGTTTAGGTCAGTCAAGTTTCCCCCCTGACAACATTGGCCTTTGCTGCCATCCGTTCTGCCCTCCAGAATCAGGTGAGTCATTTCTGAAAGAGAGTAGGCAATCCCAAACTTGAAAGGTATCTTATGATTCCTTTTTGGTATCTAACGGAGGAGAATTTGACTTAAGATATTTTTTCTCATAGGCACACTGGGTGAGGACAGAACCTATCTGTTAGAACCACATTTTTAGCAAGATGTCGACCAGAACTCCAGATCTCCTTGGCAATAAGAAGCGATCTTTATGAACCGCTGTTATTTAGTACAAGGGCTACTAAAAATAGTTTTCGAGTCAACGAATGGATTAATGTGCATAAAGGAAAGAGTACAGTCTATTGACCTTTTAATAAGGCCATATGGTTAAATATAACAATAAAATAGCACCCACTTTTTTTTTTTTTTTTGATCAAGGTCAAGAAATCCATATAGCTAAAGTTGGTTTGGGAATGTCAATCTCCTGAATTTGAGAAGGCAAGTCATATTTGCCTACTCTTAAAATAAATACCTATCTATCGTAAATTACCATCAAATCTGAGGTTCTCTGGTACTCTGTTAAAATAGGTCAGATTTAATGACTTATGATGGTCACAGAATTTGAATCATGAGAAGAGTTTTGCATAAGATGTTTTCTGGAAGAATTATATTACATACTTCAGGATTCCAGGAAGGAAGAAAACCAAGGATGTTCCATTTATTTAAAAACAAATTGAACTGATAGCCTAAAATTAAATATTTGGACACCTACACCCCAAGTAGATTATGATTTGCAGGTAAACATACAGTGTTAATGTTGGTTATATGTCCTTGCTGACAGAAAATACTACTGTATGGGTTGCCTGGCATCACCTGCTGTAAACAGTTGCTTGGGAGGAATGCAGTCACTGTAAATGATTTTTAAGACTATATTTCACATTTCAGAAAAAGCTAACTGAATAACTGAGTAACCATTAAATTCTTACGTAAGTAGAAATGAGCGCTCCTTCAGACAAATGGAGTGTTACTTGTTTTGTTTACTGCTACCTCCTGCTACAGCTAGGGGAACCCTGAAAGAGTTAATGCTTATCCCAAAGTGCCTTTATTCCCATAGAGGAAATAACCAATGGGGAAAACCTAGCTGCCTGAGTAATGGGAAAAATACACGGGGGCCACGAAATCTTTAAGATCAGACATTGTAGCATCTGTTGAGTAATGTAGAATGACAGGGAACTTCTGTGAAAGTGTATGTTGAGAATATAAATAGTAGAATACTGTAATTCATTACAGTTACATTGTAGGGAGTAAAAATGGAAGGAATTCTTCTTGACTGAAAGCTTGGAACGTTCCTGTATCAGTTTTAATAAAGGAGAAATGGTGACTGTTTCAAGACCTACCCATAAATCAGAAAGAGGAACTTAGACCAGTCTGGCTGTATACGGTCTCAAATATAATACCCAGACATCCTTCCTGTGTCAGCCCGTGACCCTATAGCCAGCTAGCAGCACCCGAATACCAAAGCATTACAGTTTGTTGGTGTGCAAATGATTGAAAAACTTTGTTTTGCCCTGAATCATAGCCCTTCATCCCAGCAGGCTGTCACTCAAAACAATCCAAGTGTCTTTATAATCTCTTTTTGTCAGAGATTAGAATGTGGGGAAGCTCAGTGTTTTAGTATAGTTGGTGGCCAGATCTGATAAAAAAGTTAGTCATTATAACAAATTAAAGAAAGAAAATCCTTCAGTAGGCTGTCATGGCTTTGTGCTCTAATTCTGCAGGCACTGGGAGGTCAAGGGCATACCTTCCCCTACAGCCATATATGGCCTGAGGGCCACTGGGCACTTTTTTTTCTTTCTTTCTCTCTTTCTCTCTTTTTTTAAGATGAATGTTCTGGTATGAGCATGCTCCTAGAATCCAGTGACGTTCTTACTCAGGGTGGTCTGTAAATATTCTAAATCTTTGCTTACTATATAAAATTACAAGAAAGTGTTATCTTGCATCACTCACAAGCACTAGATTCCTTAAGCTATGCAAACCCTACTAAGAAATCATTCCCTTAAAAAAATAAATTAAAATTTTTTTTTCCCCCTGCATTTAGCTAGGGACTATCTTTTGGCTCTCTGTATGCTGGTTTATATAAAAAGCATAAAATGTTACACTTATAAGTCAAGTATATCACTCAGCTTTTGCTTTAAAATACATGGAAAGATCAGTTTTCTACATGTAGTTTAGTTTTGTCAGTGTCTCCCCGTCCATTTCTTCGCTTTTCTCTCTGGCTTCATGCTCTGACTGCCTCACTCTGCAAGGGAGATTTCTCTCACTTTACCTACTTTCTGAGCTTTCATCTAAACCACCCTGAGTGCATGAACACAATCCCAGATGAAGATGGAGACGATGAAAAAAAAAAAACAAAAAACCCACCCTTAAAATATATTCCAGTTACCCAGGAAAAAAAGACATAATACTGGAGAAATGGATCCATTTTAAAGTAAATGTACAAATGAGCGAAACTGAAATTTTGTCAGAGCTTTATTATTGGGTATGTTGGTGTTTTGGCTTTGTTTTGCTATTTTCGCATGCCTGTGGTGTAATGAATTGTATTACTTTTTAACTTGATGATGAGATACAAACCACAATGTTGAATTAATCCTGGCACAGGTCCCAGCTGGATGATACTGTTAATATCATGTGACCACCTATTACAATTCCCTCTCAAATTAATATTATCTTATGACCAAATGTTGAGAACTAGAACCATGGCTGTGTACTCCTTCAGCTTCTAATAAGGAATTAAAATTGATTTTCCTGCTTATGGCTCTGATTTGGGGAAGGCAGAATCCACTGTGCATTTTGCTTTAACACATGTAATGTTGTTTTGCCAAATCAGACATCTTTCCTCATGGGATGAGATTATAATGGCATTGCAAAGTAGTTCTCTTGAAACCTTCTAAAACAGATTATGTTCTTAAAAAACTTGATTCTTGACTTTGCATGTTTTAGCGCTGCATTCCATTAAACCTGTGTTTGAAGTTACTAGGATTTGCTAAAATATTTGATAATGCCTAAGCAGATAAGAGATTATATGCTTTATGTATATAGTGGAAGGATTTGTTCCAGCTTGGATACAGGGTATTAATTGGCCACCTACAGTGAGCAGTGTTTAATATTTTGCTCCTACCCACCCCCACTCCGGCCTTGCTCCTTTCTTGCTGCTTTTCAGGCAGAAGAGCATCTAAGTATTCTCTGAACGAAATTTGCTAACTTTCTGGAACACATTTAAACAATGTGTGCTACTTGTGTCATATTACATTAACTTCACTTATAATGACAAGTTGTATATATCTGTAATAAATAGCCCCTCAGGGATCAGATCAAGATTAAGGGAGAGAAAGTACACTGCTGTAGTTAAGTAATTTATAATATCTCAGTAAATGCTTACAAAGAAATGTTTGCATCATGGAGCTGGTTAACAGCACTTGTAGACACTGATGACTGTAGGATGTTAAACTCTCCAGTGGAAAGTTACAATCACTGGTGGGTTCAATTTTTAAAAAGTCACCTTGAAGTTCTATGCTGTTTGATACTATGTTGCCCACCATATCCCAGAATGTTTACAACAGAGAATCACCGTTGGTTTTTTTTTTTTTTTAATGTATTTATTTGACAGAGATAGAGACAGTGAGAGCAGGAACACAAGCAGGGGGAGTAGGAGAGGGTGAGGGAGAAGCAGGCTTCCCGCCGAGCAGGGAGCCCGATGCAGGGCTCCATGCGGGGCTCGATGCGGGGCTCGATTCCAGGTTGCTGGGATCATGACCTGAGCCAAAGGCAGTCGCTTAATCGCTGAACCACCCAGGCGCCCGGAGAATTGCCAGTTTTAAACAGACCAACATGGGCACAAGGGTGATTGGTGGTGGTGGGGAGGGCGGATGCTGGCAGGAATCATCAGGGGTCATGAGGCTGAGAAGAAAACCTTTTTTGAATCAAAAACCTAGCCCTGACATGCTCGTTTCAAGTCAAAGTATTTTTAGTTAATCAGAATCACACACAAAAAAGAAAATAACAAATATCGTTGGGTAGAGTACAGTCAGTTTGCACAGTTGAGTCTGATGAACCAGGGCATGTGCGGGAGAAGTCTGCAATGAACGAGCAAGTCCGTAAGTGTCCAGCCTGCTCAGGTTCACCCACAGGCTGAGAAGTGTGGTAGTACGGGATTTTAAATTCAGTCCTTTCCCCCTTCAAATTCGTTCAGTTCTGTTCCAGATTTGAACTTAAGCATCGAATCGTCCCTGGATGATTAGTACTTGAACGACATTCAGCAAATCTTGCTTTGGGGTTTGGACAGTTTTCATCCATTTCCATGGCAAGTGGTTGGAAGTGATGTCCTGTGAAACCAGAATGCTTAATTGTGTCTTGGCTTTCAGAAAAGTTCTGAGAGAAGTGATTTTCATCAATCTACTGTGGCATTCAGTCGATTTCTGGAAAGAGTTGCACAGAGAAAGCAAGTGAAGAATCTCAGCAGCTCCCCGCCTTTGCTGAGGTTTCTCTTCATTGGGAATTCATGCCTGCTATTTAGTTTGAAGCGACTTGAACATCAAATGTTCTCCTACACAAAAACTCGAAAATCAAATCCGATGCCTTTAAAATCCTCCAAAAAAATAATCGAGGCAGGAGTGTGTATAACCGCTGCCTCAGCTGGGATGGAAGGTATCAGTCTCACTATGTACACCACGGCACACACAGACAGGGCTTTCTTGGTTGGTTACAATACCGCAAGGTGCTTGGTACCAGTGCTCTGTGAAGGGGTCCTACGTTTCTATTCATCTGACCTTTCAATCTCGCTCTCCCCATGCCTCTGACAGTTGCCAGGAAGCAGGAAGAGGGTTTTTGAAACCCATCTGTATCTCCAGTGTTCTCTCCCAGGCTCAAGGGGAATTTCAGAGAAACAGCAACACCAAAACCTTAGCTTTGAGGAACTATCCCTAGCCTGATATTTGCCATTGTAAGAGACAGCTGTAATAGTCTTCATGGATTTAAGTTTTGGAAAATCAAAGCCAGGAAGATCAGTCATCTTCGCCCTCTGAGTTTTACTCTCTCCTAACCATCTCTGATGCAATGAACCACAGCCCACAGTCGGCTACAAGGAATTGAAGGTGGATGGATATACAGAGAGGATAAAAGAACTGATGCTCTTCTAAAGACTCTTTCCTCATATCATTCTTTGGATTGTCCTAATTTTGTTCAGCCCATTAGACTGGATAATTCACAGATCTTTGGGCACATGAGAGCCTCACTTCCTTCCTGGAGTCTAGCTTTGAACAAATCTGAGATTGTCTCCACTGAGGTTTGCGTTGTTCAACAGATTTTAAATCTTCAGTGAACCTCAGTGCGTATCTTGTACTTGAAAGGCAATCATTGCTTCTAACAGATGTACCATTGGTTTACTTTTTTTAAGAGTTAAATTCTAGTGGTCTTCTTTTCTTTGTATTATTTTTATAAATACAAAAAGGCTATTCTTATTTTCCATTATTTATGAACTTCATTTTTAAAAAGCAATTAAATAAAGTTTATGCAAAGTAGTGAAGACCAGCCTGGTTTTTTGACACCTGTTTAGAGAAGATTTGGGGGATCTTTAATAACTTCAAGACATGCCATAACATTATCTTTTAAAAAACAGCATCTCCACTTAAAAAAGACATGAAAGTATACTTATCTTTATATGTAACTCTAATCTTCAAAATAAATTTATACCAAGTGAAATTTCATTTATGTAAAATCAACTGCAACATGATAAAATGTGACAATTTCAAGATTCTGGGGAAAATTAGCCTAAAGAATATAAATGCCATTTTATTACATTTTTCCCATTCAGCTCCACTGTAAGCACTCCCATTTTATATTTAGAAAATGAAGTACAGAACTCTAATATGAATTCTAAAGTTCTCAAAAATGCATCCACTTTGGGCAAAACAAACCTCGAGACTCCCCAACCTTACACATACTTGTCCCCTAATTTCTGGTTCTGGGTTTGGCGTCCTATCGACTCATATTTTCCCGAGGGAAGAGGTCATTTCCATATAGAGACACTATTTATGAACTAGTTCATTTTGAAAATGCTCATTGAGTCCTGTGATGGTTCAAGATTGATTGATTACTTTTTTACTATGCTGCATGAGGAGGTTTGGCCAATTTCTAATTTTGTAAAATACTCTCCAGGAGTAGGTGAAGTATTTGACATGGTGCGGTATAGTACATTTGACATAGTCCAGTACAAATAATGACTTCTTCAAGTTCTGAAAAAATGAATACTCCCTGGAAGAGCTGACCTAATTCATTCCCAGGTTAATGATATTTGGAGAATAATGGCAATCACGTGGCTCTTTTCCTCATCCTCCTAAATCAGTAGGCAGTTCGTAACCTGGGCCTGGCTGTGGAGCTGGGCGTGATGCTAGAGTCTAATCTGACTTCTAACCCTAATGCTTTCTCTTGCCTCGAGTAAAACACTTTAACTAACTGCTCTTTTTTCAATTCTCCTGCTGTGAGAAGATATGATAATAATCTTTTTCTTTCCTACAGTGGTGTTAGGAGCAATATTTAGTTAAAGCTTGAAAAGTATGTTGACAGTAATAAGATAACATTTCATAGCAGATTATTCATGCTCTTATGGCTAAACACCCACTGAAATATCTCAATAGAACATACCCAAAATAACTTTGGTGTGTGAGCAAAGGATTCTGGTGATCACATTATCTTTTTCTTTTTTTCCTGCAGAAATTTTAACTTCTCAGCAGCAAAGGGAAGAGAAGGAGTAATTGATTTAACACATGGATTTTGTAAATATGCCGTCAGAGAGGTAAATCTGTTTCCTCATTCAAATCCTCAGTGCTGTTAAGGCTCAGTTTCAACAGGCATGAGTATTGAATAAGTGACAAAACAATTTTATGTTTCTTAGCAATATAGTTAACAAATTGGTCTAGATCCAACTCTAAGTAGCTATGATATTTGATGTCATTGTATCACTTTAACTTTGGGACTGTAATCTTCATTGAAACCGGGTTTTTCCATGTTCTCAGAGGCCTCATCCCTTTTTTTCATCTCCACCCTGTGATGCCAGTACAAACAGGGAGTCCCCTTGACCTCAAAGGGATCTTTGTGCTTAGATTCACTACTTTGGACAAGAAACAAATATTAAAAAAAAATAAAAATAAAAAGGGGACATGAAGTTCTGAATTCCACCTGATTTAGTTGGCCTAGTGTCCACAGATATGTCTCTGAAATGCTATATTTTTTCTTAATTATTTTGTTTTCATTATAAAATCAAAAAACCAAAATGGATTTCACATTATATACCCAATGTACAATACTTTATGCCGATGCAAAAATAAGTTTAACTTGCCACGGTACCATATATATGTACCAGGCTTACTTGTCACATACATTTCAGAAACCTGTCCCATCTTAGTTGTTTTCTTCTTGAAATTTCAATGAAAATAGCCTTAGAGCTGTATCAAGTGCAACCAAAATAAAACAAAATAAATTGCAAACCTACCACGAATTCAAGAATTATGTGGACACCATCTAAGTTACTTTAACGTAAGATATAAATCCAGAGATTTCTCATGCCATCATTTTGTAAATAATTACAGTTCTGCTGAATCTGTTGTATAAAGTTTACATGGGAGGTTCAGCGCACCCTTGCTCTTGTTTAGAACATTCGGAACCACCCGAGAGCTGTTGATATATGGCCGTGCTGTTTCAGTGCCTAAGACATCTACTACATGGGAGCATAATAAACAGGGGCATAAAGACAGGTTTGTGCAAGCAGTTTGGAGTGACCTTTTTGGCAGCTGAAATCCATCTTGAGTACATGGTGCTGATGTGGACAGACATGTAAACTTAGTCTTGTTACCACAACTACTAGTTCTACAAATATACTCAGATGCCCAAAATGTACATCACTCTTAGGAAAGTGATTTTAAATGGAGAGTTGTAGTTGAGGAACAGCAATTCAGATAAGATCAAAAACCATATATTACCAAGAAATCTCTGTGATGGAGTTAACAAAAGTGCTGAAAGCATGAGTTAGGTAGATTTAACATAAAAGGCTAGAGAGTGAGATCTTCTTGATAGCTTGTTTAGATAAAAAGGTATAGCTTCTTAGTTTTTTTTTCTTTTTAAGCAATAGAAATGTATTAGTTTCTTGCTTCTCAAAGTTAAACCTAGCATTAAGAAAGGCAAAGTCAATGTATCTATAGCAATATGTTTAAATATAAGTGTAGATATACTTACCTAATAATTAGAGAATTGTGTGTTGAATTTGGTCAGCTGGCCCATGGGGCGGGGAGAGGGGCTACATGAAACTTTAATCCAACATTGAAATAGCTCTGAACCAATGAGGTCAGCTTCGGCTGGAATTCCACCCCTGCCCTCCTGGCTTGCCTGACCTCTCTAAGGCAGCATGGAGGGGAAGCCCTCTGATCTAGTAAAATGACTTTGGCCCATTTTCCTCTAGGGGTTAGACACACCAATGACATCGATTTTAGTCTCCCGATGTGGTTGGTGCTCCAGAGCACTTAGATTTCTTCACTGTTGATTCAGATGCGCCTCTCGATGACTTCATTCTCCCTCTTTACTTAGGAGCTAACTGCTTGCAGAACTTATAGCCTTCAGTCTGATTCTCCATGTTCAAAGCATATTCTACCATGTTTCCCTGGAGGAGGGACCAGACCTCCATGCGGAGTGGCCTCTGGTAGTGTTGCGTTAGTGCCTAGCAGTTTAATTTTGGGATTCAGTACTTAAAAACTAGTATTCTTCAGTATTCTTCAACCTAAACCTTATCAGTAATAATAATAATAATAAAAGGACGGCATTTTAATCTGCATCTGCCTTAGTCCTTGTTTTCTCTCTTCATTGAGAAACCTGGTGAAGAAAGAGATACTCTAGGAGGAAAGGTCATTTGTTTCTGGGCCTACTCAAAACCAAACAAAGAGAACTGAAATATTATTGAGGAAAACGTGTTTATTAGAAACTTGAAATAAATTCGAAAGCATTTAATATCTATAACATAGAAGAATCCATGTTGGCATTTACAATTCTTTCAGTAGGTGAGGCATGGTTGTATCTTACCGGAAAAACCATTCTTGAACCAGTTGTAAAAGAAATGGATCGAACTGGCAAGTCAAGTATGAGTACTGTATAGTGACCCTTCAGCAAAATCTTTATATATTTATCTCTCCAACTACTGTAGTTAGATACATGAGTTGAATAAAGCTTATGTTCAGAGCATGTGGAAAATGGCTAGTCCTTTTCATGCTTAGATATGGCTTTAAGTTCAAAGGGAATGGATCAGTTAAACCATTCAAAGTACGTGAGTCCTTAAAATAAATTTGGCAGCTTGATATTTTCTTTCCCAATTATTTTTCCTTTTCTACCTCTCCAAGGCTATTTTTCTGGATACAGTGTTTTAAAGAAACACAGAGGTGAAATTAAGGCAAACGTTAGAGACTTGAGAATCGCATTTATAAATAAACAAACAAATAAATGTATGTATGTAGTTGTATATTGATATGCACGTGTATGTATCCTATATATCCAGCCGCTGATCAGGAAACGCCGATCTTTAAGGTTTCAGATGGTTTTAACAGCAACAAAGATGACTTATTGACAGCCTTTTAGTTGCATATGATGCTTGTCAAGTACCAAGGAAAGATACAAATGGCATAAACCCAGTTCCTGCCATTTGAAGAACTTATATTCTCAGGCAGGGCCAAAAACCTTTAAGGGAAAATATCACCCTGAAACATGCCAGTAGGCAAAAAGACTGGATGCGGTGTCAGTAAAGAATGACCATAGGCCCTTCGCAGTTAAGATATAGGGTAAGGAAGCCTCAACAAATGCAGGGCTTTATTTCTCTCTCATATAAAGGCAAGTCTGGGGGTAGGCAGCCCATGGATAGTTCAGAGGTTCCACAATATCATCAGCATTCCAGGCTCCTTCTGCGTCTCTGTTGTATCTTCCTTGGTGCCCATCCTCAAGGTCACCTCCCATTTGTAAGTCGGTCCCTCTAGCTCCAGCCATCACATCCACATTCTAGGCAAGAAAGATAAAGAAGGAGCCCAAAGAGCTGCTCAAATTATTGAAGAACTTTCCTGAAAGCTCTGCTCATCCACTTCCTCTTATATTCCATCGTCTTCCCCCTGGGAGGGAAGCTGGAAAAAGGAACATTTGTATCTGCTTATATTGCTTTGATTGAGGTAGAATGGATGTTACGTATATCCAGTAGAGTGGCATCTGCCACAGAAACTTGAGATGGTTTCAGGTAATACGAAGTGAAAGGGAAAAAAATTCATTGATAATAGGAAAACACAAATTTGAGAATCTTAAACTTTCTCAACATCAAGGCAAAATAAATACCCACGAAGACCTGCAACATAGCATGAAGTACAAAAGCACATGTGGTAGAAAGCAAAAAACAGACTGGTTACGACTTCGGTCAAACCTATTGTCTGTGTTCAGTGTCAAAGAGCAGGTATGGTCATAAGCAATAACGAAGATGGAGACACTCTCATTTCAGACAAAGAAGGAAAAGTTCCTTCTAATAAAATTTAAGAGATCTCTCAAATATAGATGTTAATTGTGCCAGTAAAACCTCCCAGGAGTTAAAGAAATGACCATCTACCAAGTTCTAAGTGTATTTTAAGAGATTAGTCTCCTAAAGCAGGTCTAAAGATAAAGTTCCTAAACCCTAAGACATATGATATCCTGAGGCATTTTATGATAAGTGATAATAATAATTTGAATGGCAAAAACTCCTGATACCACGTACTGTGTGCTTGGCTCTGAAATCTATGCATACTTTAAGTCATTTGAGGAAGATTTACTTAAATGTCTGCAGAAGCTTTCCCACCATCCGTGAGAATGAGACAATGACACATGATTTCTGATGGCACCCTCTTGACTCCTACTGGTAGCATTCTGATCTGAAATCTGCTGTACAATTTCTAAAAGCACAAAGCAGATTTGACCTTCATGCAATATAGACATAATCTTTGTTGACACAGAAGTGCAGAGAACGCCAGTACCGGTTTCAAAGTTCATGAAGCTTTTGTTCCCATAGACCTTGGCAACCTCTAAAAAAGCCTGGCTTCCCAACTGGTGTCCATGAAGATCTCCAAGCTACTTAATGAAGGTTTGCTCAGTTGTGTCACCGTTGACATCATCATGGCCAATCCATTCCTCATTACCAATGGGCTAAAGCAGAGAATTGTGTAATAGGTCAATTTTTATTAAATCCATATTCCACAGCCATAGTTCAAAGACTCCACAGAGGAAGTTAGACTTAGTCAATGTAGGGTTTTCATTGGCAACGCGGCTAAAAATCATCACCGAATTTCCTTTCCTTGGCAGCACTGTATCTCAAGCAGTGTTCTGATTGACCAAGATACATAAAATTAAATCCACAAGGGCCAGGATGTCTTTCAGGAGACTGGTGGACAGAATGAAACACCGTTCTATCAAGCATCACTCTCAAAACCCAAAGCTGTTTCCAAAGCAGTATTCGGGCCAATCTCTTGTGCTGCTCCAAGACTTGGACCTGCTACAGGAATTGATTCAGGCTCTTTAGTAATTCATCAAAATCACTTATGCCATTAGTTAATATTAACTAGCAGGAGTGAATTAATAAAAATCTGTAATGCAGCCAATCTAACAGCGTTGAAATGGAGATTATTCCCTGGGTGAGACATATGTGCAGAAGGGATGACAGCAGAAACCACAGTGGCCATTGTCTGTACAGCAAACTGCACCAAAACAGCCTAGAAGGAGAAGAAATGAAAATATTCTGCAACAGAATTTCAACTTGGAACAGCAGATAAACCAATAATAGGGAGCACGGCAATCAGGAAAATTATTATTGCAAAAGTCATGAACCCTGTGAAAGTAATAAAAGAGCCACAAACTGTGATAACTTTTCCTGCTGCTGCTATCAAAATCCCCGTCAGCCTGCGAGAGGACTCTTCAAGTAGCAAACTTTTAAGGCATATTAGGAGTAAATGTCAATTGTTTTACGTTCAAAACGGAGAATATGTATTATGAAGGCATTCATGTACACATATACAGTTCATTTGCATTTGTTTGTAAATAGATGTGTCACTTTCAAGAGTCCAGACTCCTAATTCTGGTGTTCCAGACCTGCCGTCCTCTTGGATCAATCTGCCTATTCAGTCTTATCTTTTATGCACGATTATTTTATTCTGGGTGCTCACCTTACACACATTAGTCTTAGCAGGGGTTTTTCATGCAGCCAAACTAGCCTCCTTACTGTCTTCAATGTCTTTTCTAATGTATGCTTCTGGCTAGAATGCCCTTCCTTCTACTCTTCATTTCTGCAAGCCCCTCTCTAACCATCCTGAAGACTATATAAAATCATTCCCCTATGTGGACCACGTCCTGCTGTGATCTCTAAGGGAAATTATTATTTCTTAAAAGATTTATGTATTTATTTGAGAGAGAGAGAGAGAGAGAGAGAAGGAAAGAGCAGAGGGAGAAGGACAAGCAGACTCCCCGCTGAGTGCAGAGCCAAACACAGGGCTCCATCTCACCACCCTGAGATCATGACCTGAGCCGAAACCAAAAGTTGGAGTCTTAACTGACTGAGGCACGCGAGCGCCCCTAAGGGAAACTATTACTATCACCAACCCCTGGGCACTAAATCATAAGCTAGTTTGCACTCTTATTTAGCAGTGGGCATGTCCTTTGTTTTTCCCCCTCTCCTCCAAATGGATTATCACCTCCCTGTGGAAGCGACCATGTCTTCTCCTCCTTTGGTACTCTAGAGAACACCTAAGACAGAGCAATGCACATTCTAGTAAGCATCACTCTAAAAGCGAGCACTTTTCCAAAGTGATGTTTTTGCCAATCTCTTTTGCTGCTCCAACAGCTGGATTTACTGCAGGAGTAGATTCGATTCAGATTCCTCTTTAGGCATTTATCTAAAGTACTTGTGCCTTTCATTCATTAAAATGAACTAGCAGGAGTGAATTCTGGTGCTTTTCAGAATGCCAGACTATTATCACAACTTTGCTCATAGTGTTCCATGATGATAGCAAGAATGGATGTTATTATTTGCGTTTTAAGATGAAGGCTGGGAAGCCCTGAGATACTAAATGCCTTGTCTAAGGATTTACAACTAGTTAGTGGCAAGGCTAGGGATAGGGAGTATATTTCCCATTCTCAATGTCACTTAAGAAAATAATTGGATATAAAAAATTTAATCAACAGTCTCTATCTGGATCTTCTATACTCAGATGTTGCCATGAATCTGCAAAGCGCACACTATCAGAGCTAGTATTTCACAGGAATTGCTGTGCAAAGTAGTTGGGCCTTCATTGTTCACCAAGTGTCTTGATTGTTCGATTTCCTACTCTTTTTGGTTTCCTCCCCGAGGTTTACAAATGGAACTTAAGCATCGGTGAGCTTTTAAAGTGAAGCTTCTAGCATAGTTTAGCTATCTGGTGGCATTTAATAGCATTAAAACTGCCACTGATGATTTCTTCTTCTATTCATTTCCACAATACAAACAATGTTATTAAAAGTAAACTGTCAGAGATATGCTTACAAGTTGAGTCTCTCAAATCTTGCCCCACTTCCCTTAATACATAGGCACGAGAAGTAAGTGGGCAGAGCACGGGGCAGCTGGTGTCCACAGAATCCGCTTGCTGACTCCTTCATGGCGCTTTGCATCGTTACTGATGCCATCTGTGAAAATCTTTTTTGCTTGCACTGTCAAGGCCTCATTTTTACCTTCATTTAATTAGCTGAATCAAAAGAAAGGCTTCGCAATGAGATTTACCATGCTCATATGGCCACTCTCTCTTTCGGGATCCATCCCCTTTCACCCCTTAACAAATAGGCAGAGAGATCCACTCAGGGTAGCCACATGGCTCATTGTCCTCATCTTAGGGGAGGGAGTCCCAGTGCTCTGAACCATAGCAGGGAAACGAGGGCACGCTTGGGACTCCCAGATTAAATAAAGGATACCCAGTTAAATGTGGATTTCAGTTAAAAAACAAATAATGTTTTCAAACGAATATGTCCCATGCAACATTTGGGACATACTCAGGCAAAAGGCTATTCATTGTTTATCTGAAATTTCAATTTAGCCAGCCATCCTGTGTTTGTTTGCTAAATCTGGCAATCCCAGGTGGACCATTTGAGATCTACAATGCCCAGTGTTTTCCCAACGGTCCCAGATCAGTGAGCCCTTTGTTCAGTAGGTCCCACTGCAGGGGCATCCCCCTCTCTCCTGCCTGTAGCTGCTCCATCAAAGAACACAGCAGAGCAGTGGTAGGAGCTTCTCAGCCTTCTGAGGGCTGCCTCAACTGCTGCTCCATGCTGAAAGCAGAGAAGAATGGCCCATGTTTCCAGGTGATACCACAAAAGTAGACTTTCTTCTGTACTATTGTAATAGTTCTAAAAGGAAATTAAACTTGATAGCACTGCTTACAACAGTAGTTGCTTTTGATACTATGGATTACTTAGTTGGTAAATAAGCGAAGATTTCCCCCCAACTCAAAAGATATTTTGGCCAATCTCTAAAAAAAAAAAAATAAATAACAGCAGCAACAACAACAGATGAAAAACTCACAGGAAAATAAGAAACTTAGTATTTAGCAACATAACCTGAAATTAAAAAAAAAAAAAAAAACTGGGTTTGAATCCTAAGGAAATTACTGGAAATGCCATTGAAGAAATCAACACCTTCTAGAAGTGATTCACAAACAGTTAGCTCTCAAGTTCATGTGGGTATATTAAAATCGATGTGTTGAGGAGAAGGGTAGAAGTTGCTTCATTGTGCTTACAATTTATAACCAAGAAGTGTTACAGAGATGTGTCTGTCGTATCACATGCAGATATGATAGGGCTTGGGATCTACTAGTCACTTCTCAGGTTTGCTTTATATCTTTTATTTATTTATTTATTTATTTATTTTAAAGATTTTTTAAAATTTATTTACTTGTGAGAGAGAATGAGACAGAGAGCACGAGAGGGGGGAGGGTCAGAGGGAGAAGCAGACTCCCCGCTGAGCAGGGAGCCTGATGTGGGACTTGATCCTGGGACTCCGGGATCATGACCTGAGCGAAGGCAGTTGCTTAACCAACTGAGCCACCCAGGTGCTTTATATCTTTTACTGAAACAAAACAAAACAAATCCCAGATCCTTTAAAGACATAGTACTATTTCCAAAATAGCTTTAGAGATGGCTCAAAAATTCAGATACATCTTATTCACCAAGTCTAGTTGAACTAGTCTGACAAACAACTAAAGAAAATAAACCCTTCATTAAATGGAGTTCACTCATTTAAGAAATACTTCCTGAGTGTCCACTCTGCATCAGGCCCTGTTTAGGCAGTGAGGATACAGCAGTGCATAAAACAGATCAAAATTACCTTCTCATGGAGCTCACTACCAGTGGGAGACAGATGCTAATAAGTAAAACACTTGTTTTGCTGACCAGTGTTAAGTGCTAAGGAGAAAAAAGGTAAATGAGAAAGTTTTGCAAATACAGTTTTCCGTCTAATATAATTATTTGATTACCCATTTGTTTATCAGAAAATGCCACTTGGTTTAAAATCTTGTTGTTAAAAACTTTCTAAATGACATGCACTATACTTTCAATAAATATTGAGTCATCACAGTACTACGCTGTTAATATCCCCAGTCAGGCTGGTCATACTTCAATAAACTGGAAATCTTGATGATGGTCACTCATCTCCCTCTTCCTTGAATTTCAAGCCATATAGCTTTACCATGCACTTCTCCTTGGGCATGTTATCAACCTATTTTTCCATCATTCTCCATTCTTAACTAAAGATTTTGGACCCTAGGTTGTTTTGCTGCCTTCCAACCACAGTTGTACCTATACGGTGAGTGCTTTGAGTAGTCACTTGAAGAAATAAAGCATCTAACACACCAATGTTTCAGTTCTTGACATTCACAACTGCAGATCCCACCACTCACCTAGACTAAGCTTCTCCTCTGGGTACCCTGAGCAGTGTTATTGTGGAGAACCTCTCCAACGCCATTCTCTGAGTCTTCAGCTTATCCTCATCTGCCCATGCTCACTCTGATTTCCTCCCTTTGCAGCCTTGTGAGGGCCTTTTAGGATTATCAACTCATCTGGTCACTCTCTCGACAAATGTTCATTGCACATCTGCTATGAGCAGAGCACCAAGAAAAAGGCAAGAGGTAGTAGTTAAGAGGAGACATATGATCAATTAACTTGCAAAATAGAGGGGAAGAAAGATGGTGGGCAAGTAATTATAAGTGTGATGAACACTGGGGAATAGAGTGTGGGTGCTGTGGGGAGCTTACCTAGCCAGGAGACCTAAGAATGTTTCTCTGAGAGACTTGTCTCTGAAGTAGAAACTGAAGAACGAGGAGAAGCTAGCCATGCCGGGTGTTAAGAAGGGCATTCCCACAGGGAGATCAACGTGTTTAAAAACTCTGAGGTGGGAGATACTTGTACTTTCAAGGTGTGCAAAGAAACAGAAAATATCCCAGTGAGTCCGGGGCATAGAGGTTGTGCCAAAGAATAACGGCTGAGAGAGCTTTAGCAGGGCCAAATCATGTGGGTTATTGGGTTAGTGTTTAAGGATTTTGACTTCATCCCAACAGCAATAAGGAGCTATGCCCAAACTAGACCTCCTAGTCAATCATATATTTACTCTTACTAGTATCTATGACATTTTTGAATCCCAAGCCTGGATCCAATTAAAATCTGCCTCCCCTAATCCTTTTCCTTGGGAGCTCAGTGCTATTAAGGGACATAGCACAGCCAGGATGCCTGGCATCCTTGTAATCTCTTGCCTTCCCAACTCATTTAGAGTTCTTGTATCATTTATGTATCTCTTCACTCACTCCTCTTTGATCAACTCTCTCATTCCTCTCCTGGGTAGTTCAAACCTTGTCCATTCTTTGTATCCTTCTATCTGCCCCCTACTCCTGGCCCCCAGACACAGAGGTTTCGTTTCCAGCACAAGCGGGGCCATTGAGCAGGAGCTACTCAATACCATCCCTGCCTCTACCTAAACACAATCCATAGCCTTGTCCTCTTCCCATTACCTCCTTGCCTCCATTCATGGGTTGGGGGTCATTTTCTCAATCTTAGCACCCATTTCTCCACTTTTACTTTGACCATTTTTCTCACATCTTGCTCCTTCATTATCCTTTTACTTTTCTGAACTTTTAGCTTGCCTGTCACCCTCTATTTTGTATGTTTGGTGTATATAATTTCTTTGTCTCCCACATCACAGTATCATGGAATGATCTGTTTATACATTAGTCTAGCCTAATGGACCATATGCTCCTCAAGTGGGGGGCCATGTGTTCCGTCTTCTGCCCTGTCCACAGGCATCACCTCTCAGGGTAGGACTTCCCTTCTTCCCCAGGCCTTCCTCCGACAGAACACAGGGTGACAGCTTCTTCACATTCCATGTATGTTTTTGAGCTTTTACATGTACGAGAGACAAAAGGGGTCAAAAGACTGCCCAGGTCCAGCAGGGAAGGTATGTTTAGATGGTTATGATGGTCTTAGAGCACTTTGGAGGAGTG
The DNA here is from genome assembly GCF_037043125.1 of Eumetopias jubatus. Lineage (NCBI taxonomy): Eukaryota > Metazoa > Chordata > Mammalia > Carnivora > Otariidae > Eumetopias > Eumetopias jubatus. The sequence continues at coordinate 82,432,886 of NW_028274808.1, forward strand.
CCTACACACAGGGGGTCCCTGGGTGTTGGCTTCCAGGCTGGAGGTGGGGCTGGGGAGTGGCTGAGAGGAACGTGAAGACAGTGAAACGCAGGGGAAGCAGGCTGGAAGGCTGCCGGTAGACCTGGCTACTTGAGCCCAGAGGTCGGGCATTCAAAACCTGAGTGTCCAGGGCCAAAAGAGAGGCCCAGAAGAATCAGAAGCTTGGTGAGAAGTTGTGGGAATACTAAGACGCAACAGGTCTCCAGTGCTGAGCAGGGAACAGGAAAGTCGAGGGGAAGCTCATTTGTCACTCACTGGGGAGCCACTCATAATTCATAGACACATACAGATCGACAATTTCCTCAGTTCAGTGATCCGGCTTTAGTGTTTTTTTATTTGCTTATGTACTGAATCTGAAGTGTGGCAAAAATGTTGAGTTTTCCTTAAAGGGAACCTTCCCATCTTCATGCTGTCTGAGCACCCTGCACCTTCGACGGGACTGCTGCAAGTGTTTGTGGTAGGTTGGGCAACTCACGAAAGATCCCTGCTCTGAGGCCAAGTGCATCACTTCAGAGGGTGTGTCACTTCCTAATTAATGCAAAGTCACCGTGTAAAGTAGCAAGAGCCCTGGCACTCACCACATTATGGGTCCTCATAACACTATGAGGCTCAAAAAGGCAGGCAGAGTCCCATGTCCCGTAACTTTTCTGCCTCCAGTACACAATAATAATAATAGCTAATACTTATTGAGACACCATTATTCCCAATTTATTAGATAAGACAACTGAGTCACTAAAAGATCAAGAAACTTGCCCAAGGTGACATAGGTGGTATTCAACTGGTATTCAAAGTTTTATTGCCTTTTTTTTTTTTTTTTTTTTTTAGTACCATGCCTGTTACCTCTGATAGTACCAGCCATCTAGTAGGTTCTCCTTATAAGGATAAATCATACGTGGACCAAAAACTTGAAAGTAAGCCATCTCCTATGGTTCAACTTGATAAGTGCTTGGTGGTGGTGGTAGTGGTGGTGGTTCCAGTTAATGAAGATATTATCATTCATGAATTTTAGGCTTTAGACTAGGGAGGAAATGTATGCTGATTTTGTTGCAAATGGATTTTTCGTGTGGTGTATAAGTCGTGTTATAGTAGTTGCTTTTCTCATGACCAGAGTTCAATGTGTTGAGGAGGGACAGGCCTACTCTGGGGAGAAGGCAAAAGTAAAATGACAGGAGACAGCCTGGGCAGGTAGTGCTTAAGGGGGCGGAGCCCAGGAGAAGAACAGGGGCGGGGGTGGAGACTCCCAGATCCCGTCTGAAGAAGTGTGGTCGGTGTTAGGCTGGGGCCCGGTAACTTGTTTTTTAAAACAGTATTGTTTGTGAAGTAAAGTGATCCACTCCAATGCTACTGTCTTAATCTCCATGACTCAAAGTTCCAGCGTCTCAATTTTTTTACCTCACCACCTAGAGGGATAAAAATTTCCAGTTCGGTGTGCATCCAAGTGGTATAGTCTCTACACATGACCTCCAGTATGCAAAAGCACAGTTTTGGTGCCCCCAGAGCAAATCGGTTCTGGCAGAGGCTAACTAAACTAAACGAGAGAAAGTTGCAAATTATACAGCATAAGAGCGACTCTTCCAAGTGACTGATGTCTATTAATAACGAAAGGACTTGGTTTCCACATTTTTTTCTTAAACGTCTATTTTTCAGTAGAGTTTCTATTTCCTAGGGACTATTTTCTTTGGAGTTATTTACCTTCTTCTGCAATTCAGAGACCCCAAAGATGCACGTGCCAACCACTCTATGTCGTGTCCCATGTGGCTAGAGGGACGTGCCACTGCTCCCAGGAGGCGTCGGGTGGGTCACAGATAAGGCAGCTGGACACTGCAACAGTTCGCCTGATTCTTCCAAGTGCTCTGACTCAGGAAGGAGGCTTCACAGCATCTGCCCCAGCATAGCTTATTTCTCAACGATGTGGAAAATACGAGTATGGGAGAAGAGAAATGAAAGTCATTCCACAGGATGAGTGAAAGTTTGTGAGTGGAGGGTTTCATTGACTATGCTTTTGGGTTACTGTGGTGATGGTTGCTGTGTTCCTGTTTTCATTGCGTAGTTAAAGCGATGTGTAAGCTCGCAAATGAAGATTTTAACTACCGAATTTTAATGAGCTGTGTAGGTTATTGATAGGTGAATTCACTGGCCTTCTTGCTGTGATTTCCAGGACACGCACTGTTGACAGTTAGGAATTGCTTCAGTATGACCCTAAGACTCATGTATTAAGTCACAAATGACAGAAGCGATCTTGCCCTCCTCCCTGGTGGGCAGGCATCTCCAAATCCCCATGTAAGGTCCCAGGGTGGACAGACCCGCTGTCCTGCCTTCAGCAGTGAGAGGGCTATTCGAGAAGAGGACCTTGGAGGGTTTTCAGGCAGAGTTTTGTGTGAGCACTCATGGAGGAGTTACCTGCACTCCCTTGACTTTCGGCAAAGGTTAAATATAGTCTATTGCTTTAAGAACTTTATTCTCCTAAATAACAACTGAAAGCTTACAAACAAGTCTCAAGATCACAAACTGAATTTTTTTCAGACGCCAGGGAGGCAGTTGACAAGTGGCTGACTCTCACTTAGCTTCAAATTCCTTCAGGATCCTAAATGCTACCTGCCCCAGAGGCTTTGGAATCCACCTCCAATGTATTTCCCTTCCTGCCAAACTTTAGTTGGGGGAGGGGTAATAGTTTGGGCCGGGGCGGGGGGGGGGGGGGGGGACGGTCCCAATTTCAGTTGCCTATTAGGCTTTGGCAGAGTTGTTTAAAGTTCAGCGCACTTTTAAAAAATGCAAGCAAAAAACCCCAATCTCTGCTCCACGGCCAACCTCCCCCCTCCTCCCCGCAAAGGGACTGCTTAACATAATGAGCTGGGGTCTGCTGATGTGATAGCAGTCGCCTGCTAATAGTTGTGTTTAAAATTCCTGTTTCTTATCTTATTTACTGATTGATGGGAACGTGACTTCGCAGACCTTCCTCCCTGACCATCCTTCTCCCCAGCGAGTGAATCATTTGACACAGGGAACATTAGACAACACGTTTGTTTCCTTGTTAAATCCCGATTGGCCACATAATCGCGCCGGATGCGCAGCCCCCACCCCACCCCACCCCACCCCCCCCCGGGTCGTGTCTGCATTGTGTCTTATCGGAACCACCTGAAGAGCCTGGCCACACAGGGTGGCCTCCCTTAATTTAAAATCCACAGAGACAGAAAAGAGGAAAAAAAAAAAAAACATTTTTGTCAACAAACTCCATCCAGCATACGACAAAAGGCTCGCATGTGGCTTTATTTTTCTACCACTTTTCTTCTTAAATCCGGCTCCCTGGTTTTAACAAAGTAAGTAAACAAATAAACAAGTCTCTGGCTTACTCGCAAAGAGATCACATTTTTAAAAAAATCAAATGATTTCCCACAGCCAGTCTATTTTGCAGTGTTTTTTCTTGTTTTTCTTTTCCTGCTCTTTTTTTTTCCCCCCGTAGATTCTGAGAAGAAATAAGCGGCTGTAGGCATCGCCTGTGGCTCTCTGGTCTTGCTCCTTGGGTGGTCTGAGCCGACTTTATGATTTATTCAGCTAATGGGAAGGGAGCATGACCCCCAGTGGCCACAGAAAGAGCGCTGCATGTGGGTTTAATGCTTTCACCACAAAAATGTCTGCTATGACTAAGCTCTGTGGCTGAAGTCACTGTCTGAATGGTGCTAAAAAGGAACTTAGGCATTAAGTGTGCACTATTTACTATAGATCGGCTCTTGGGATTAGGCCAAGGGGTTCGTACTCAGTTTCAAAGAATAGCATGGAAGCTGCTAGGAAAATTAGAGCTGTGCAATTTATTTTTACCAGTCTCCCTGGTGAGTTACCCGGTGAAGGATTTACCTCATATGCTTTTTTTTCTCCCCTCTGGTACTAAAGAGTCATTTAAAACGTGCCAGTTTGTGCATTTTATAGAGTTTTATTGCGGAGGTATCCCTGGGGTTTTGTTTTGTTTGTTTGTTTATCACAGCCATGAATCACTATGCTATATTGTTCTTTAATGTTAATTTGAAACTATAAAGGAATGCCTAATGTTGAAAAAAAGGACAAGCATGAGGGAGGGAGGGAGAGAGGGAAGAGAGAGGGGACCAGAGAGTAAAGTTCCCGCGCTGCGCGCTGCCCTGCTAGAGAGGTCTCTTTGATCCAGGGAGGGTCTCCCTCTCTGACAGCAGCGTTATTGCTGCGGAGGAATGAGCACATTCGGCTTCTCGTGTTGATTCTTTGACGATGAGGAAAGCGGATGGATGGAGGGAGGAGGAGGGAGGCAGGGAGACCTGTTTGTAATTTTGACAAAGATGGATGATCTTTACAGTCCCTGTATTACCTGCTGTTGCAATTCCAGCACGTGGGCTTCTGCTGGGCTCATGAATGTGCGAAACGGAGAAGTGAATCCCTCTGAAGTCTGTAGCTCAGGTTCCTGGGTCCCAGAGGCAGCGAGCCTCTTCGGAATGTGTCTGGATGTTATTTAGTACTTCGAGGTCCACAAGAATACCCCAGGCCAGTCCAAGTCACTGGCTTTCAAACATAACACGTATGAAAGTCCCACATTACTTAGGGGCTTGTGATTGCAGCTTAAACCAATTGAAAATTACTACCCTTAGCTCTGTGCCAGCCGGAGTTCATTACCACGGGGAGTGTGGACCCCTCCCCCCCACCTCCCCCCCATCTCCCCCCATCTCCCCCCCAAATGTGCTAAGGGACTCCATTTTTGGTTTCTGCTCCAAATTTTTCCTTGTAAAAGCATTTTGCTTGTATCCCAGCAAATCAATGCCGTTTCAAGCAATAAGGGTTAGTGACTGAGAGTTCAGTTCCCCATTAATTCTTTGTCTTAGTCTTACTATATGTTTCACAGGCTTTTGTGATCCTGAACATGTCACCCAGCAAGGCAGGGCTTCCCTTTGCCCCATCTAGGACATGGAAAGAGTAATCCAGGGCTGCATCAGAGTAGCTGTTGGGCCCCTAGAGATGAACAAGTTTACCAAAAGAGGGTACTTGACCTTTCATTTTCCCAGGGCTGAGCAGATAGAAGGGGTCAGAACAACCACTTTCCTACATTAGTCTGTTCTCCCTGCAGGTAGATTCAAACGTAAGAAAATCTCGGACGCTTTTCCCCATCTTTCCACTTTGTCTTGTTTCTGATCCGCCTTTCTGCATTTTACAGATCCAAAGGGGCAGAACTTCCTCCCCCCAAATGGTGTGATATGGTAACAATATGACACCTACAGAGAAGAGCTAAATACCTCATTTAAAGCTAGACAAAAGCTAAATGCAATGTGATATGCAGGATTAGATCCTAGAACAGAAAGAGGTTATTAGTGGAACAAAACTGGTTAAATGTGAATAAAGCGTGTCATAGAGTCAATAGCAGCGTTGTACCAATGTTAATTTCTTAGTTTGGATAAATGCACCACGGTGATGTGTAATGTACATATTAAGGGAAGCTGGGTGGGGCTGCACAGGAATTCTCTGTACCATCTCTGCATCTCTTCTGTAAGTCTAACATTGTCTCAAAATAAAAAGCATTAAAAAATAAAACAGCAATTTTTGTCCAAAGACTGATTTTTTTTAGGCCCTAATTGATAGCCACTGCCTCTTCTCCACACCCATCCACTCCCCAGAGCCCAGTCCATTTTCTGTAACGGTATAGAAAGTTCATCTGCATAATGGCCCAGAGTTTAGCCTGGGTGGCTCAGTCGGTTGGTTGAATGGCTGCCATCGGCTCAGGTCATGATCCCGGGGTCCTGGGATGGAGCCCCGCGTCAGGGTCCCTGCTCAGGGGGAGGCTGCTCCCCCTGCTTGTGCATTCACTCACACCCCCCCTCTCAAATAAATAAATGAAACTCTTTATTAAAAAAAAAAAATAAAAGGCCTGCTCCTGCATCCCAACGTCTTGTTACCCTCCTAGAACTGTTAGGAGCTGCCTGTGCCATGGGTAGTGCTGTACTGAGCAAGTTGGAGCCCGTTCTATGCTCTGGAAGGCTACCGCTCGAGAGGAGAGAAGAAGAAACCAGGCTGGAGATAAAAGCAGCGGAATGAAAATGGTGACACTAGGAAGTGTATTGGGTGCAATGTTGTTTTTGCAAGACAAAGCCCAGTTAGTTATCTGTACAGTGTTCGTGGACAAGCTCTGAGGAGGCCATTTGCCAGACGTCATACCTCCAGGGCTGAGCCCAATACAAGGCGGAGTAGCGCTCGATAGGCATTTTCAGAATGAATGAAACTCAGCACACACTTCCCACTTCACGCGAGCACGAGTCACTGCCTTGACATAAAGGATAGACTTTTTACAGCAAACGTTCAGTTAACACTGAGTATGACATTGCTTTTCTTTCCACTCGTCCTTCCAGCCTGGATCAAAAAAGGCAGGATGAGTAAGGATGGAGGGAAGACACCACCTGAAATATAACTGCCTCTCAGGCCTTTTAAAAGCAAAAGGTTGTTTTTGGCATTGCGCATTCATCCTTGGGGAGAGCGCTAGTGAGAAAGAGAGAGAGAGAGAGAGAAATGTGAGAAGAAGAATTGCAAGGGAATGGGGATAATGAGGACCAAAGGAATCTTTTCCTATGGTGTGGGTTTCCCGCCCTAATTGGTCACCACCCCAAACCACCCGAGTGAAGCACGCTGGGCAGATGGATCTGCAGCAGCGCCGTGCCTGTCTACATCTGTGTGTTTCTGGCACACAGGTGTTCCAGCTTTATTCAGCCAGGAAGCAGCTTTTCCCCCTTCTTTTTCAGGGGAGGGAGTTTTGGGGAGGTGGGAACACCCACGATTGTTTCTCAGAATAAGAAGGAGGCAGGGGTTGGGGGAGGGTGCACAGCCCACCCACCGCTTATAGATTCAGTCGCTTTCCTGCGGGTCAGCCTTATTCTGCAAGGTGTAAATCAGAGGGCAGATGCATGATCTGGGAAGTTTTCCAGATGCACATTGCACAAAGGCCCATGTGTTCTCATTGTGCGGAAATCACATGCCATCAGAGCAGGTCTGGGACACTGGACCTGTGTTGGGACATGTCATCTTGTCTGCACGTCTTCCACTTTGTAGAGAATGATGTTGCCGATGCAGTTCAAGAGCTTGGAAGCCAAGGGAATGGACAGTTAAGAAAAGCCGCCTTGTCCCCCCGCTGGAGGCTGCAGACAGGCCCGACAGGCTGCTCCACAGAGCCCAGTGCCAGACAGGGCCTGCCAGATGTGCTGGGGGTGGAGGTGGGGCAGAGGCCAGGGGAAGCGGCTCCAAACTGGCCAACCTAGCACCGGGAGGCTCGGGAGTCCTGCTCCTCCACCATTAACGGGCAGCAGCACCAGAGTGACAGAAAATGTTCAATCCTTGCTCCTTCTGTCTGTAATTGGCCCAGACTCTGTTGGGCCTCAGCGGTTAAGTGGCTTGTGCATATAGAGTTTGACTCCCTCTCCAGTTTTTGAAGCGATTTTTCCAGGCAGAATCTAACCGAGAGTAAATTGTTTTCTTGAAAGTAAATCATATGCTAGGAGGTTACATTAGCTTCCAGATCATTTGGGTGACATTTGGTTATTTCCTGCCCCAGTCTGGAATTAATATTGCATCCTGAAACCTCTTAAGGGAGGGCTTATTCATAGGGAGCATACATTTTTCCAGGTGTGTTAACCCCTCTCTTTCGAATCCTTTCACTTTCCTTTTAACAGGGTTCTTTTCCTCCTTTTGTTTGGAGGGACAACTATGTATTGTCGCTGTTTCCTCTCGCCTCCCACCAGATTTTAGGTGACCTGACTCCATTTTCCCCGAGCAATTGCTCTCCCAGAGCTGGTTTAAATTTTTCTGCTTATCCTCACTACATGGGGGTAAACATGCTTTCAGTGACCGCTGGGAAGGTGAAAACTTCATCTCTGCTCAGTTGTCGTAATTATTCTTAGGCTACTATCATGGTACAACTATCTCTTCTTTGAAGAGCACAGCTCTTTTCCTTTGTGTTCCCCTTAAGTTAATGATTCCATTTCTCTGGCATTTGTAACAAGCCACCTCAATTTCTTTTAAGAAGTTGTTAGCATATAAAATACAATTAATTAGTGAAATGGGGAATGGAGACTAAAGACTAACAAGGCAGGAAATAGGCTAGGGATTCTACAGAGGATATTGCCCTCAGCCCCAAAGGCTCCAGAAATAACCAATGATAGGATCGTGAATTATGGAAATTCCATTCTCAAGAATCCATTTCAGGTCATAATTCAGCTGGAAATTATCTTGGCTTTTCTGGCTTATTTTCCGACCCTATTTGCAATCCTGTTTTCTAGTCTCCCTCAAACCACTAAATAAATTCCAGACATATAACTCTATTAAGAAAAATAAATTTCTTATCCACCTGTTAATTGGACTCAAATGCTCGGGAGGTTGAGACCTGACTATGCTTTGCCCCACTCCACGCTCCAAGCCCAGCAGTAAAGGGTAGAAGGATAATGTATTACGATGGAACCGCTTCTTTGTACTTCAAGAGATTTTAAACACAATAACATAACAAAAAATTTTAATACTTTTCTGCAAAGGAAAAACTTTTTTTTTTTTTAAAGATCTATTTATTTATTTGAGTGAGAGAGAGGGACGGGGGAGGGGAAGGGAGAGTGAGAGAGAAATTTAAGCAGACCCTGTGCTGAGCACAGAGCCTGATGCGGGGCTTAGTCTCATGACCCTGAGATCACAACCTGAGCCAAAACCAAGAGTTGATGCTCAACTGACTGTGCCACCCGGTGTCCCTAAACATTTTTTTTCTAAGCAGAATGAACTGTACCCCTGGCACCAAAATTAGAACACTGCTTTAAAGTTATAACATTAATGATGGTGTTTTCATCTTTATCAAAGCCCAGATAAGATGCAATGGTAGATACTTTATTCAAAGCCACAGTCCAGATGAAAGATATTAACAATCTAGCAAATGTGTAGGGGCTGAAAAGGAAATAGCATTTCAATGAGATGATCCTTACGATAGTCAAAAAACCGATTAGACACTGGGGGATAAATTATATATAATTGTGGCATCCACTTAATAGACACTAATATTCCTTGGGCCTGCAGTATACAGAGTACTTTTCCCTGTATTATTCTCAGGCCCGGCTGCATGCTTATCATCACCTGTAACACCGGTTCCAACATGAATGGTGGTGAATTGCACATTCAGGCATTTGTGGATGTAATTTCACAATATCAATGATTGGAGAGTGATTCGCAAGGTTCACAACACGTGGTGATCTCTAATTTTGCAGACGGGGTATTTAAGAAAGGCTTTGGAGGGAAAGCTGCAGGGAAGCCTTTGCTCGTTACCGATGATGAGTGACCCTGAACTAGAGACAGCACCTTTCTAAACCTCATCCGTAAATTGGAGTGAAATAATAACACCTACCTCATGAAGTTATTGTGAGGATTGAGTTTAATGAAATGCAAGATAAAATACTCAGTGCCATGCTTGGTGTTTGTGGAGCAGTCAAAAAATAAAAGAGTAGAGGGCGCCTGGGTGGCTCAATCGGTTAAGCATCTGCCTTCAGCTCAGGTCATGATCCCAGGGTCCTGAGATTGAGCCCGGCATCGGGCTCCCTGATCAGCGGGGAGCCTGCTTCTCCCTCTCCAGCGCCCCCCTGCTTGTGCTATCTCTCTGATAAATAAGTAAATAAAATCTATGAAAAAATAAAATAAAAGAGTAGAGAACTTAGAATGGGTGAATTGCAGTCCCTGTGAGGCCGGGGCACCTGTGAGTTTGTGAGGGCGCAGGGAACACGGATCGCGTTAATATAGGTAACACAAATACAGATTTATCACTGTATTGTTTTTGACTCCACATAAAGATTAGTTTCCATAAATTAGTAAGGACTTAATTTTTAATGAGAAAATAGCCCGAGAGAGACCCAAGAGCTTGTACTGTGGATGGATGTTGAGAAAATACGGAGAATTTTCCTCAGTGGTGGTCCTCAGCTAGCACAGGGAAGTGTAAGATGAATCAGAGCAGAATGTCCATTTGCTTGTGAAGTGGGGCCATGAAGCGAAGGCAGCCACCTCATGCCTTATTTTAGAATAAAAAAGTAATTGGTAACATCATTTCAGTAACCGTTCCAACCAAGACCAAAAGCTGTAGGGGCGAGATAAAACTTCAATGACAGCGAGAAGGGGAATTAATTTGTGGTATGAGGCTCAGCACTAAAAACATGAAACTTTCAGCAGCAGTGCAATTTAGGAGAATGTATGAAGCCTATGCAATGTCGTCATTGTATCCGTTAGGGATTTTTGACCCCCTTTGATATATATACCGTTAAAACCATCAGATACACAATTATGCATGTATCTGATATAATTTCAAGCAATTGTACTGGCAGTTATTTATCACATTATTGAATATCAAAGAACTGAACATATGATAAAGAGTCAGTACAACTTCCAAGGGGGTAAATATTCAACAACATGGCTTTTACTTTGCAAGATAGCCTGTCATTATTCTTTATCTGTACTTAGTTGGAATAACACCTCATGTCCCGTTCCCAACCTAATCCTTATCTCTACCATAGTGTCCACGGAGATATGAAGATAGTGACTAGTGACAAAAGGTACCACAGAAGGAACAACAAAAGGAACAAGCAACAAAAGGAACAGCTGAAATCACAGAATGATGGGGCTGGCGGGAACCTGAGAAATTCCTAGTCTGAACTCCTGGTTTTGCACATCAGAACATTTTGGCCCTGAGAGGCACGGGAACTCTTCTGAATAAAAGTTAGTGTAATATCTGACATTAGAACTCAGGATTCTTGGTTCCATTATTCCAACCCACCTCTTCACTTCCGCCTGGTACCCAGCTGGTCCCAGTCCCACCTACATGGACCTGGCGCCCTTCTCCCCCTGCGAACTGCCTGTATTTTTTTTCATTGCACGGCTGGAAGACATGACCAAAGCAGGCAAGTGAGAAACTGGACAATTTTGTTAACCTCACACATTTATCAGATTAGTGAGTATGCAACCAACTTGAATGCTTTCTTATTATTAGTTTATTAAGGAAAATACTTGTTTTAATATGGGTTTGTTCTGGTCTGGGTGATTTTTATTTATGTATTTGAATTCAGTACCATTTTGTATGTTTTTAAACAATCAGAATATCAATTTAAATGGAAGCATTCATTTAGAATATAATGACTGGTAACAGAGAATTGAGGGCAGGAAAATTATACACATAATTGTTCTCAATTCTTGGAGGAGTGTATTAGCGTTCTTGCATAGCTTTTTCTTCTTCTCAAGTTTTTATTTAAATTCTAGTTATTTAATATACAGTGCAATATTGGTTTCAGGAGTAGAATTTAGTGATTCATCACTTACATACAACACCCAGTGCTCATCCCAACAAGTGCCCTCCTTAATGCCCATCACCCATCTAGTCCATCCCCCACACACCTCCTTCTTCAGCCCTCAGTTTGTTCTCTATCGTTAAGAGTCTCTTATGGCTTGTCTCCTTCTCTTTTTTATTTTCCTTTCCCTGTTCATCTGTTTTGTTTCTTAAAGCATTCTTGCATAGCTTTTGCTTTGCCCCTGCTATTTTGTGAAGTTCAAGTCTTTCAGCAATCCTTAGCCCTAAGTTGCTAAAATAGTACACACACTTCTGAAATACTTCCACAAGTTATTGTGAATCACGTTGATGTGGAGTGATTTACAGTTATGTCTTCATTTGTTGCCTTACAAGCTTTCTGGTGTAATACTGTCATCAGCCATGGCTGGAAGGTTTATTATTCCTTTGGACTCCTCCTCTCTCCATTAGCCAATATTTGTCACCATGACATGTGACAGGTCTCTCTCCGACCTGACGTTCAGACTTCTGCATCTCTCCATTCTGTGTCTTTTCTTTACTCTCTTAAGCTCTCCCAAGAGAAATTTTCCTAGTCATGGATGAAGATTTCATTCTTCTGCTTTTTCTTTCCTTTTCCACAGACGAGCTGCAATTTTTATTTTCAGGCATGCTGTAGGAGTCCCTCAGAAGAGATGTTCAGCTTCTTTCTTTTTCTTTTTTTTTTTTTTCCTAAGAAATGTTTCCTTCTTTACTAATGTGAATCACTGCTTGGGAGACGAAGGAGCATATTATTACTAAGAAAATGAGTGAGGAGGGCGCCTGGGTGGCTCAGATGGTTAAGCGTCTGCCTTCGGCTCAGGTCATGATCCCAGGGTCCTGGGATCGAGTCCCGCATCGGGCTCCCTGCTCCTTGGGAGCCTGCTTCTCCCTCTGCTTCTCTCTCTCTCTCTCTCTCCCTCTGTCTCTCATGGATAAATAAATAAAATCTTTAATAAAAAAAAAGAAAATGAGTGAGGATGTATCGAGTACTTACTGGGTGCTAGCCACACTGCTATACGCTGTAATCCTTACAACAACCTGAGAGACAGATGCTATGTTAGTATTTTTTACAGATGAAAACCACGTAAGCTTCAACAAGTCACTTTCTTTGCCCAGGGTCCTTCAACATCAGTAAGTGGCAGAGCAGAACCTCAAGCCCAGTGTATCTCACTCCACAGTTAGTGTTCTGAACCACCGTAATAAATGCTCCCCCAGTGGCCTGCCTCCTCTCTGTTGAGGATTTCACACTTGAGTTACGACACGAGTAGCTTCTGTAGGGGAAGGGGTTATTGATGACAGTTGTGTTCTATGGTAACATACCTTTGAAAACTCTACATTAGGAATCTGAACTTGAATTTTAAAACTGCTACATTTGAAGTTACATGTGACTGATTCTATACGTATTTTAAATAAGTTGTATGTATGAATAAATTATATATATGCAGTTCATTGTTCTTTGGTAAAGTTGATAGAAACTTCCTGTGTTATATCACTTCATCCTCATATAACTACACATTGTAAACTCAATTTTAAACAAAATGCATCTTTTAAAGCAAATTTAAAAGGACCCAACATGAGTCCCAACATTTTCCTTACCATTTTATTATCTCTATTCTTAGGAACCCCTCATACAGAGGTTTTCTATTCTACAGAATTTCAGATGTTCAGTGACAGTGCATTCATTTCCTATGTTAAAGAGTTGGACAACTGTGAATCAGAATTCACATGATTGAGAGCTATCAAGTACAGGGAGAGACTTATTAACTAAGTAATGGAACAAAACGTTTCAATCTACTGACTCTCTACAGCAGAATTCGATTTTTTTTCCGAGTCTGTACGGAACGAAGGGTCTTCCTGGAGGACAGTGTGCCTAACTGCCTCTGTTCCCTGTGGCGCACACCCAGTGGGCGCTAGGATGGTTTGGGGACTGGCTGTGAGTGATAAACTGAGAAGTTAAATAACTCATTCAATTGACACAAAATTACAAAACTTACGTGGGCTCTTTTAAGTTAGGAATGAGCTTGGCATTAATACAGTGATAGGAGCTGTGGCGCTCTGCTCTGTGTGGGTGGAAAACCAGCATTAAATTACCACCTTTGTGACTCTTTGTAACCCAGAACTCGGAGGATCTCGGACCAGAACTTTCTTTTTTTCCTTGACGTGGTTCCTTTTACGAAAAGCATGGAGAAAGGGCTGGGCAATGTGCCTGAATACATTATTTTACCACTACTTAGTTCCTACTTATTTCTTTCACTAAAAACAAGGGCACTTTTTTTTTTTTTTTTTAACTAGGACCAAAGCCCTCCCTTCTCTTCCTCGTGATGGGGCAATAAACACGTAGAGATGAACCTTATGAAAGCGAGCGCGAGAAGAGATGGGGGTTGGAGATGGATGTTTCTCCTCAGAGTCCGTAGAAAGCTGTTCCTTATAAATAGAGCCATTGCTGTTATGAAGTACAAAACCACATTGTTCCTTTCTTTGGTTCTGAATGGAGTTGGTTAAGCTTTCAGCGTAAGTGTGAAAAAGGCAAGAGAAAGAAGAACATAACCTTGTTCAGCGACTCTAAATAAAAGAGATTGAGGAGGACAGTGGCACCAGTTATAAAATGTTTAGAATTCATTAATGAGAGTATGTGGTTTTAATTAATTTCTGAACTATCATCTAAAAGGAAGTTCACCAAAGGAATAATATTACAGCAAATTGAATGTGCCACCTCTCAGCATCAGGGAAAATCACAGCGACATCATCACCTCCTTTCAATGCCCAGAAAAAAAGTATTCAGAGTATCAGCATTCATCAGTCATTTCTAACAATGTGATTTCTCTACTGCCTTCAGTGTCTGTCCTGAAAGATGGAAAGAGAAGGCCAGGACCCCAATTATCAAATCTTTGAGCTGTTACCTATCTGTATGTTGAATTTCTTAATGATTAATGCATGAAGATAGTCCAGGCAAAAGCACACTTCATTACTGGTGTTCATTCATTCATCCATTCATTCACTATTAGTAAGGATGCCAGATGCATTATCTCCTAGCACGACATTCTGGGAAAAACCATGTTTGGGCTCCTTGATTCTTTTGCACAAATTCTAAGTTAGGGACAAGCTCAAGCAACTTGCTTACAATTCTTTTCCATTTGGATCTCTCCTCAGGCTCCTACTTGGCATTCAGAAGGGCATCTCGCCTCTGGAAGTCATCTTTAGGCTCTTGCTTGCCACACTAGTTTCATAATTGGGAAAGGTAGAAAACACAGAGAAAAAGTGGCCAAAACCAGATAGAGGAGACTCTGATTCCCAGTTTAATCTGAAATGTGTAATCTCTTTTCTCTTCTCACTCAAAAACGTCATGCATTATTACACTGGCCCATTCGAGTCCCCAAAGACTCCTGTGGGGTGACCCAATGTGGGATGTAGGGAGGGATGTCTAGTTTAGAGTACTCTGTCCCTGAAATTCATTTTTATAGGGTTTATGGGTAATTGACATTCTCATAATACAATAACCTGGATAAATAATTTCAGGAACATTGGTTTAAGCTGGACTCCTAATGAAATCGTAATGTTAGAAAAAGGATCTTTATATTCTACTTTGCTCATTAAGTTTCAAAGTTTAACATATACTACATGTTCTTGATCGTAGAAGTATTGAAAGTTGATATTCTATGGTGTAAGTGTGTGAACTTAAGCCTATTAAATTTATAACAAAGATAATAATGAGACTTCCCCCCAAAAAAGGATGGTATCTGTTTTTAATATAAAACTACATCTAGGAAGGGGAAAGTTATTTAATGGTGGATGGGAAAGGATAATTAAATTTAACATTTGGTGGTTTAAATTGTTAGATGCTACTAGCTGGCATTAAAAAAAACTGATATAATACACAATTACTGTGACTGTGGAAATTTGAATTTTCTCATTTGTAAAGGGGAGATAATAGTCATGTTCACTTCAGGAATTGCAAGGATTGAAAGAAATAATAATAATAATAAAACATAATAATTAATAATAATAATATAATAGTAATAATAATGCATCACCACAGTGTCTAACACGTAGTAGTTGCTGAATTAATGCTAGTCATTGTTACTGTTGTTATTATTACTGTGATTTAATCTCTGTAGAGCAGAGATTAAATGTCCATTAGAATTGAGTATTAAGAGGAAAGATTTTCCGGTAAAATCAGAAAGGAAATGAGGTTGGAAACTGAAGTGGGGAAATAGCCACACTAAATGTGTTGAAAGAGTTGGGTGACCTGGCTTCCATGATCAGCTGAAAAATCCGTCAGACATTTCCTGTAGGTGGGCACAGAGGCATCAGGGTTTCACGTTAGCACAGTCCTAGGCCAGTCCATTGGAACTGAAGTCAAGTGGGTCCAGTGGGAATCAGTTTGACTTGACTGCTTCAGGGAGCCAGGACGCTAAAGGAGAAAGCCAGGCCTCAGCTCAGGAATGAAAATAGAGTTTGTTTCCACCTTATAAGTTGTATCAGTGAAAAATGATCACCTTATGAACTATGGTCTAGGGAAGGAAGTGGCTCTCTCCAAACCAGAGAGGTAACAAGGGAGGAGAGCCTTACTGTTCTCAAAACTTCCATGGCACATAGACAGTAGATATGCAAATAATATTTGTTGATTGAATGACCAACCGATTTCTGGGCTGATTGACTGACTGAATGAATGAATGAACAAATTGCCTTCAGCTCAAGAGCTTGGATTAGCTCACCCTCCTTTTTGCTTCATGTGGAGACAACAAAGATTTCCCAAGACAAATAGCAATAAAGAATCTCAGGCATGATGCTGCATCATTCATTCGTTCATTCATTCATTTGCAGGCTTTTGTTGAGCCTTATGTACAACAGCTGTTGAAAAGAAAAAATGCTTCCGTTAGACTATAAGCTGTGGAATTGTGGGACAGTGTTTTATGAGATATCCATACAGAACAATTAAGAAACTAGCAAAATAATATAATATATATTCAGGGATTCAGAGGAATGAAATACACATGAGCCAGAATAACCATAGATGTTCGTCTTCCTTTTTTTTTTTCCCCTGGGCTTTGAAGAATAGGTGTGATTTGGACGGATAGAAACGAGTAGAAAATCATTGCTGTTGAGGGAGATCATGTGTCATACGTATATGTTTATGTGTGGTGGGTGTATGTGTCATTTATTTCTGAAACAGTCCAGAGGTGGGAGGTATTGGAGGCTCACATGGATAATTAATGGCAGCTATTAATTGGATAAGGAAGGATATGACTAGATGATAGAGATTGTTAGTTAAAGAGATTATTAGCAAGTCTACTTGCTCTTGTGGGTATGAAAAGAATATTAAGATTTTTGGAAACAAAAAGATGACATGATGATTATCCCAATGTCTAAAGTTGATAATAGAAAAGAGCCCCGAGAAGCCAAAAATAGAGGTAAAAGACCACTGTCACAGTGTGGGAGATGTAGACATTGAGGGCTCATCCCAGTACTTTGGCTATAGGAAGGAAGGAAGGAAGGAAAGAGTCAAATGAATGAAGGAAAAAAAAAAACAACGCAGTCAAGATTGTAAACCACCTAAGATACTGGCGAAGTACAATAGCTCTGATGACCATATGGGCAAGCGTAAGCTTTAAGAGGATGTGGTAGTAGAGAAAATAGTCAGAGAGGTGTGATTATTTAGAACTCAAATTTAAAATAGATCTTCTAAAAAGAAGCAGGGTTTCTTTTTTTAATTTTGTGCCAGAGGCATTAAAATGTCCGAAAAAAAAAAAAAAAAAGACTAACGTTTGAAGTGGGAGATAAATCTGACACCGTGTGTGGCATTGAGCAAGTCACTTCATTTCTTGTGACCTGGGTTTCCTGATACATCAAATGTGGGAATTGGACACGTTACCCCTGGGTCTCCTCCAGTTCTGACATTCTATGACTCCATGAAATAGGCCTGGCACCTGTTTTCAATTTAAGCTCCAACATGAGTTTCCTTCTTTAAACCTGCCTTTCTAGTAAGCTGCCACATTTATTACCAGGCTTGTAGTCATTTCCTTTTATTCTAAAAAGAATATATATTCACTTTTTCAGCTCTAGCTTTTCTGTATTGTAACCTCATAGTGTTGAAACCATTTTTGTGAGAACAGCTGCTAAAGTCATCTTTCTGTTTTAGACATGGTCATGGTTGTGAAGCTACACTGGTCAGGCTACCTTTGGAACGCTAATCCCGAGACAGTGGTTTCCCTACTTTGATGAGAATTCAAAGCGATGTTTTCTACCATTGGAAGCTGTTTTAACTTATCTGGAGCAAGAAGGAATGCCTGTGACAGCCCCTCATCCTGGACTTCATTATTTCCGCCATGGGCTTCCTAACCAACTCCCACTAGTCTAGCAGAGGTCTCTTTGCGGGACGCAAACGATCTGTTTGTCATTACTCACTTGCTTCTTTTTCGCGTCTTTTCTCTATATTCCGTTATTACAGCATTCACTGTCATCATTATCAGTCATCCAGTTAGCCCGTGCTTTCAGCTAGGCACATACAAAATAAAAAATGACGACAGTTCTAGAGGGAAAATCACATCAAGTCTGAAGACATTCTGGTAAAATTGGGGATGTGTGTGGCTCTGACCCTCTCTTTATGTGGCAAAGACATGCTTCTTGGCGGGTCAGACAAAAGGACAAAATAGCCCCTGAGACACTCACAACCCTTTGCTGACCTGTCGTGGTTGGAATCTGCATCATGAGAGTCACTAGGGCAGTTTTCTCCTTGTAGAGTCTGGCTGTGTTGACTCTAGTGGATTGAAATCTCAAAAAGACCTCATGATAAGGCACTCCTGTCTATAAGATGTCTTCCTTAGGTACCTATTTCCAGACCCCTGAAACTACCTGGTCTAGCAACACATGATGCTGCAGAAATCCATGAAAGCCTCCAAAGGGAGCAGTTCTCATCTTGGGCATTTACCCAGACCACCCACCCACTCATCCTCTCCACCCATTGCTCCCTCCTCTTTGATGCCTCTTACTGCATGCCAGATCCCCGCGTCTGCTCCAAGCCTTCCTCATTATGTTGGCAACCCTTTGAGATTCCAGCGCTGGCTTAATGAGTAAGCCCCTTTGAAGGGTTAACACTCAAAATATTCAACAGCGTGGAGAGCAGGGACATCGACCAATCAGGATGCTGACTGTAAATAACCAGACACCAACTCACTGTGGTCTTCCCAGTACACGTCACTCCATCTCTTCTACTGGACTCTGACTCAGGTTTCTCCTTCAGTTCCTGCAAAGAAAGGCCTTCTCAGCGTGAGCCCCATTGGACAGCCACCAGGTGCCCCGATCTCTCATGCTCCCTCCCCTCCAGTGACAGATAAGAAGGGTCATGTACCACAAATTGAAGACAGTGTTTAATCAGATCCTCACATTACCAGATTCATAGCTTTGCTTATTTGGCAGGTAAGGTTCATCTTCTCATTCCTGGTGGAGAAACAGATGCGATTGAAACTCCATTCTCGTGCCTTCAGTCCCTACTGTTTCCATGCGAATGGGCTTGACTTCTGCC
This sequence comes from Eumetopias jubatus, assembly GCF_037043125.1. Taxonomy (NCBI): domain Eukaryota; kingdom Metazoa; phylum Chordata; class Mammalia; order Carnivora; family Otariidae; genus Eumetopias; species Eumetopias jubatus. The sequence continues at coordinate 82,451,776 of NW_028274808.1, forward strand.
ACTGACAATCATCTCTTTGACTGCAGACTCTGGAGGACGGAGTCAGCTCTGCCCACTGCATGTGGCAGAAGGGAGGTGCCCCGCAATCAAGGCCCCTCCTGGAGCTTGATGGACAAAGACCCCGGGTCCCTGCCTCCTGTGTGGAATAACTCTGAGGTGAACATGGCACCCCCAAACATGCCACTTGGACATATTATTCTGAGCTAAAAGCCACTGAGAAAGAGCAGAAGCAGGAAGTGTTCTCTGGCTTCTTCTTTCTGGAAATTTACTATGAGGAAGGTGGCCTTCTGTACCAGGAAGAGAGAACGTTCTTACCACTGGAGATGGGAAGTTGATGACAAGATGAATCTGTACAAACAAACTTACTACAATGACCTTTATCGTTCATTCATTTCCCTTGTATTTCTCAGTCACTTGCCCACAGTTTACCTCCCCTCAAAGCGCAAACCCCTTTGCCCTTTGTCTTGTCACCTGTCCACAAGTTATCAGTCTTTGTTAAACTGGTACATAAGCTCTCGGGGCCATCTACTTCTTTGGCCTTCATTTCTTTTCTACGAAGGGTCTCACACCATATAAAGATATTAACTTCAAATAGAATGTGTGCGCTTTTCTCCTGCTAATCTGTCTTTTGTCAGTGTAAATCTCAGGCCCAGCTATGGAACGTGAGAGGGTGGAGGAGAAGTCTTTTCTCCCCTTCCGAAGTATATGTTCTTCACTGGTTTCCAGGGTGCCCTCCCCTGGGCTTAGGTTCCAGTTCCCCACAGTTTAACTGGAGGGTTTGAAAACATTACCCTTCATGGCTGCCTTCCCTTCCCTGTTTCACTTGCCCATACCCCTAGCAGTGTTTACTGGGATCACCTTCCAAATAAACTGCTTGTACCTGGATTGCTGCTTGAGGGTCAGCTTCAGGAAGAGCCTAAACTGAAGCAGAAAGGACTCTTTATTTATTCATTCAAATATTTTTTGTGCACCTACTAGCTACAAGGTATTATTTGAGGATACAGGAATGAACACATTAGACAAAAATCCCTACGCTCTCAGAGCTTATAATAAATACAGTAATTGAGTAATTATACATAGAATGCTAGAAGCTAATAGGAGCTATAGAGAAAAATAAGCCAAGATAAAAGGGTTAGAGAGTGTAGGGTTAGAGGCGTGGGTTACAAATTTTAATAGGGTAGTCAGGGTAGGTTTCACTAAGAAAGGGACATTTGACCAAATACTTGAAGGAGGTGAGAAAACGAGTCATTTAGATATCGCAGACAAATCTTTGCAGCCTAAAGGAACAGCAAAAGCAAAGACCCTGAGGTGTAAATGTGTTTGGGGCATCTGAGGAACAGCAAGAAGGCTGGTTTTGCTGGAACAGTGAGTGAAAGGGAGAATAGCAGGAGATAGAATCTGAGACGTAACTGGCCGGATGACATAGGGCTTGCAGACCCCTTGTGAGGATGGAATGAAATGGAGAAACATGTGAGAGCTTGAGCAGGATAGTGACATGGTCCAACTTGCCTGTTAACGGGGCTTCTCAGCCCACTGTCGCAGAGGACACTGGAGGGTTGCCGTGTAGAGATGCAGAGACTGGATTCTGTATAAGGATACTCAGTCTCGACTCTGCTTGCCATGTTGTGTAATCCCTGGCATGGGATTGTTTCTGCCTGAAGGAAGGCTACTTTTTTCTATTTCTCCTGAAGCCGCCATATATATGAGCTACCAGTGGCTGAGTAGGGGGGTTAGGGACAGGAGAATGGAGGGTCGTGGATGACAGCTGAAATCGTCTAGAGCAGAGATGATGAAGGCTAGGACCAGGTGGTAGCAGGGGAAGTGGTGAGATCTTAGAGGCTCCATTCTAGACATATTGAAGATAAAGTCAACAAGACATCCCCTGAGAAAGTAGATGTATCAGTTCTCTATTGCTGCTATAATAAAACACCACAAATAGTGGCTTCAAGCAACATAAACTTACTAGTCTACAATTCTGGAGCTCAGAAGTCTGAAATCAGTTTCAGTGGGCTAAAGTCGAGGTGTCGGCAAGACTGTTTCAGGCTGGAGGCTGAAAGGAAAATTCATTCCTTGCCTCTTTCAGCTTCTGAAAGCTGCCTGTATTCCTTGGCTTATGGCGCCTTTCTCCATCTTCAAAGTGCACCACACCAAACCCTACTTTCATTGTTACCGCTCCTTCTCTTCTGACTCTGTCTGTGTCCCTCTTGTAAGGACCGTTGTGATTATATTGGGAACCCAGGTAACCCAGGATAATCTTCTCATCTCAAAATCCGATCAATTTAGATACATCTGCAAGGTTTCTTTTGCCATAAAATATTCTGGGGATTAGGGCATGGAGATCGTTAGGGTCCCCATATTTAACCTACCACGTGTAGTATGAGAGGAAGAGAGCTTAATTTTATGTTTTTGGCCTGAACAACTGAAAGGATGCAGTTGCCATTGCAAGTGGACCAGTTTGCAAAGAGTGCTGAGGGGAGAGAAGAATCTGCGTTCAGCAGGGACATGTTAATTTTGAGATGTAGCCATTAGACTTCTGTAATGGTTTTTTGATGTATCAACTTGGCTAAGTTATAGCTACCAGGTATTTAATCAAACACTAATCCGAGTGTTGCTGTGAAGGTATTTTGTAGATGTGAGTAAAGTCCGTAACTGATTGATTTCGGTAAGATTGCTTGGATCTTCTGGGTGGGCCTGACTCAATCAGTTGAAAGACGCCAAGAGCGGGGCTGAGGCCTCCCTGAGGAAGAAATTCCTCCTTTGTCCTGTAGCTCCAGTCTGGGTAGGAGAGTTCCAGCCTGCCCTTCCTGGCAGCCTGCCTTGTGGTTTTAAGACTTCTCTAGCCAGACCCACAGCTGTGCTTAAGCCAATTCTTTGTAATATATCGCATAACGTGTATCTCCTACTGGTTCTTTTCTCCAGTTAAACCCTGACTGATAACAATGTTTAAGCAGTGATGCTGAGGAGGAAGTGGGATAGATGAGTTTGGAATTCAAAAAGAAGCATAATAATGCATAATGAAGTTACATAATCAGTGGTGATTAATGTTAGCAAGGGAGAAGGGTGTGTAGGAGCTTCATTCAGAAAGGGGTAAGAATCCAGGGCATAAAGTTTTGTTTGCTTTGGCTTAAATGGCTGTCTGGCTTCTGGCTTTTTTAGGCAAAGTAAGGCATGGGATGAAGGTGGAAGCCTGGAGTGACAAGGTGGGAAAGGAAGGAGGGAAAGTGATCAAGGGGTGGGGCGGAATTTTAGCTGTCCAGACGAAGAAGACTCCATATGGACCCAAAAGAGATTCAGTGGGAAGACTAAGGAAATCTTTTCTATTTTCTCTAAACGCAATGAGTATGTGCATAATTAGCTATAAGAAAGATTAGGTTATTTCTGGTAATCACCGAACCCTGCATTCATTTCCATGTCATGAAGCCAAATGGCAGGTTGTACTTAAATTGGCTCCTTAGGGGTAGAGTCTGGACAAAGGAAGATGGGGGTTTAAATTTGAGGTGATTAGGGGGATTGACTGCAGTAGACTCTCTGAGGCGGAAACAGCCAAATCAGACAACGCCTAATTGAATGTGGTTTGTGAGGAAGGAGAACCAGTCTTGTTCTCTACAGCCCTCAGGAGCCAACCAAAAAGACACGGAGCCATGTAGCGTTCTGGATCCAGGTATCCGGAGGCCCCAAAGGAAGAGGTCCCGGATCCAGGCTATGGGAGAGTTTGTTGCTGCAGAGTGGACAGTCCTTTGATACCAGGAAGATCTGGGCCAGGAAGGACATTGCAGGTAAGGAACTTAGAAAGGAAAAAGAAAGCATCTAAGGGCTGAAATTTAAGGTCCCCTGAGTGGGACGCCGTGCGGGTCAGGCCGAGCTGACGGGAGCTGGTTGTGTGATGGTGGCGGGCGGGGAGGCGAGCATAGCTCCGCCCCTGGGGCAGTAACTCCTCCCCGCGAGCGGCCCTTTCCCCACGCGCTGCACTGTGCCCTTTACTTGGGGCTCTCTGAGAGGTAAGGGCGAACCTGGCGAGCCACGTTCCCGGCGTGACAGCTAGGAAACGGGGTGCCTGGAAGGAGACACTCAGTTTAGTTTGCCATGCGTTCAGTTTGAGGGCACCCGTGATATCTGGCATGGAGCCAAAAATCTGGGCGACAGGCGATCAAGTTTTGGGGTCTTATCAGCACCCCAATTTTCACAGGGCAATGGATAAACTTTTCATGATCATTTTATTTCGTGCATACAGTTTCACCGAAGCGATAACAAAATACAAACATGATGTACCTAGTGTCATTTAACAGAAAAAGCAGGAACACGAGACAGAAAACCTGTATCATCACCCGCACTCTGTCAGGGGTAACCTGTGGGAACTTGTTCTAGTCATTTATACCTGGGGCCATTTCGCTCCCGTACCTTCTTCCACAGAAGATTGTAGTTCGGCTCAAACAACAAAAGAATGTGAACGTTAGAGCTCGGAGCGCAAAAGGTATCGGATGATGACTGCTTACCATCTATTTAGTTCACCCCATTATGTCAGGGGGAAGCACATTTTAGAAACAAAACAAAAACCAAGGGCATTTATGTTGGATTGAATTTTCAAATCAGGTACCTTCCTGAAAAAAGGTGTTGAGTAATTGCTCTAAGACCCCACTTGGTAAGCACTGTTGAGAAAATAAAATCCCAGGTTTGACATCGTGGTAACAACTCCATGTACTGGATGCTCCTTTTTCTTTTTAGCTCTCCCTGGAGTTGGTGGGTGGGCTAAGTACACAGAGGCCTTTTACATGGTACTTTGCTATCTTCTAAACAGAGCTGCTATGCATGCTTTCTGCTTTATACATAATGTATTGTTTTTTAAAGCAAAGCAAGCACCCTTATATTACTGTATTTCAAAAGATGAAGCATTGCAGGAAATAATTATATAAATTATCTTACATTTGCATTAAATTTTCTATTGCTCATTTGTGTTTCCATATGGTTTTAAAATAACTATGCTTAGTCCCTAAAACTGTAATAATGTCCTTAACAGATTTATTTTCTCTCTCTTACAGAGGAGAATCTGCTTTGTGTGCATGTATGTTTTAAGATCTTATTGTTTAAGAAAGATTTGATTAATATAGAGAGCAGAAAAACAAAACTACATGATTAATCGGGAATAAATAAGCCAAGTGTCCTATTTAGGTAATAAAATAGTGAAGATTCCTTGGCTGCCTGGGACCGGCATTTCTTAGGATGAGAATGCTATTACTTGTTTATTATCATTATGGACCACAAATAGAAAAAGAATGAGTTGATACCACTCAGAGATTATAATCCCTCTTAAAATTCTGTATTAGGTGACCAAACCAACTGGAACAATTAAGTGTTATATAGAAGCAAACCCATGCTTTCAAAGACCATTAAATCTTGCTTGTACATAGATGTAGCATTGGCCCTGTAAGACAGTTTTAGAATTATTTTCCCTACAAATTCTGGTATGTTTCAGTTTTTGCCAAGATGTGAAGTGTCTCACAGGACAGGTTAAAATGCGAGGGTCCTCCAGATGGAAAGAATGTGGTTCAGAATGCATCTGTACCCGAAAAGTTCTCCTTAAAATGGAAAACCTTTGGAAAGGTTTTCAACTCTGTGAGAAAAATGTTTTTAATAGGCAGTTAAGGCTTAGATTAGACACTAATTAGAAAGGGTTTCATTTTTACAGTCTAAATCAATTTCTTTTTCCTTAGCAATGTGAATTATTAAAGCAACTTTCTGACACTCTGATGTTCTAAAGTTTGAATGCCATTTCACAAATTAAGCACATGATACAGTTGGGGCGCCCGGGTGGCTCAGATGGTTGGGCATCTGCCTTGGGCTCAGGTCATGATCTCCAGGTCCCGGGATGGAGCCCCCTGTCAGGCTCCCTGCTCAGCGGGGAGTCTGCTTCTCCCTTTCCCTCTGCCTGCCGCTCCCCCTGCTTGTCCTCTCTCTCTCTCTCTCTCTCTCTCTCAAATGAATAAATAAAATCTTCAACACACACAGACACACACACGCTACAGAAAGAAGAGAACTGGCTTGCCAGCGTTGCCAGCATAAATGCATGTCCTTACGACAAATCACCCCTGAGATGAGACACCATCGAAATGCAAAAGGAGAGAGTCTCAGTTGGCATGTAGAGAAACGTAGCGTCCAACAGTCAGCAGACTATCAGAATGTTGCCATATTCTGAACCCACTCGAAGGGACGTGTCCAATTTTTGATACCACTTTTTTTAAGAGCAATTCAGATATATATAAATTTTATATATATATATATATATATATATATGGAAATCGTGTAAATCAGTGAAAGGAATTGTGTATTGGGGGAGGTAAGTTTCACTGTAGCCCTACTTCTGTGGTTCAAAATCTGTGCAGTCTTACAAGAAAATCACTTGATCTCTCTGGGTTTCACTTTCCACAGGACATCTATAAAACAAAAGGGTGGACTTGATGAATAATTTATAAGGATTTTGTTCAGTCTTAAAATTCCAACATTTTTGGCAGGACATTTTGAGGTAATAACTAAGGTTTGTCCTTCCAGCATTCCTGTTGCCCTCCCCCATGGAGCTGCGAGCCTTCATTATTTAGAACAAGGGTAAACACAGTAAGCAATAAAGTCATTTGAATTTTTATTGCTGTTTTTAAACTCATTTTAGCCACAATAACCTTGAAACCCAAGGCATTTGATTGCAAGTGTGAAGCTATTTGATAGAGGGTTCCAAAAATATGACAGCCAAATTTTAAATTATGTCTACGTAAATACTGCGGAATGATTTGAGAGCTAGTTTTTCACCAAAAAGAGATAAAGTCAACTTTCTGGGAAGGAGAAATGTGAGGGGATGTGACCAGACTTTAGACAGTGATGAATCCACGAACAGGATCCCAGTGCCATCTCCACAGGCAAGTGCCAGGAATGGGAAGGAACAATAGAAACCTCAAATTATTTTGAGGGTATCCCAGACCACAGAGAACCATTGGCTAGCTTCCTCAGGAGGTTGCAAACCTCATAGAGAAACCCAACATTTACCGTGGCATCTGAGCAGTAGAGTAGCAATGGTAGAATGACCTGTTTAGGCAAAATGCCTGGGGGCAGCCTCACAGAATCCCATAGCCCCCGCAAGATAGAAAGGAGGGACTGTGTCCCCAGGAGGAGCACAGAAGTGGTTGTGAGGGCCAGAAGAGTAGAGATCTCTCACAGACAGGGAGAAGAGGACTAAAAGTGAGCTGTTCTTGGAAAAGAGACTAAAGGCAAATATGTCAATTTGGATTTGGATGCTGTGGAACTAGGTGTTGACAACCAAAAGACGAGCCAGAACTGTGCCTCTGGAATCCAATTGCAATGGACCAGATGTTCCTTACTCCATGATAATAAGATTCCCGAGTATGGGGCCCCCAAATTTAGTGTCCAAGTTATGTGGACGGAATTGTGTCTCCCTGAAAATTCATGTGTTGAAAACCTCACCCACAATGTGGTGGTATTTGAAGATGGGGCCTTAGAGAGGTACTTATTGTTCAGGTGAGGTCGTGAGGGTGGGGCCCTCATGATGCGATCAGTGACCTGGTAAGAAGAAATGCCACAGAGCTTGGTCTCTCTCTCTCCCTGCCATATGAGGACCCAGAGAAAATGCAGCCATCTGCAAACTAGGAAGAGAGCTCTCACCAGAATCCAGAACCCAAACATGCTGGTACCCTGACCTCAGACTTCCAGCCTCCAGAACTGTGAAAAAACAAATATCTGTTGTTTAAGCCCCCCAGTCTATGATATTTTGTTGTGGCAACCTGAGCAGAATTAGACACCAAGTCAAGATACTTCTGACAATGAAAGGGTACATTAAGATGAATTAGAATTTTACATTTGAAATACTTATTCATTGAACAACTAACTGATTCACTATATTATTTATATTGGCTGATGTATAAAATAGTTTTTATAAAAATTATTTTCAAAAATAAAATTATTTCTAAAAAGTAAAATGACAAATATTTTTGCAGAGTAAAGCAAAATATAAAAATATTGATTGCCTAAGCATAAAAAGATGAGCACAAACCGTATTTTCCTCTAATATTAATCCACTAATATTTTTCTGCAGGGAATGTATTATTATTTCAATATGGTCTCATCTTTTTAATTCTTCAAAAATTGCCTAAAATCCTCAGTTACATTTTATATGCATACACTTGAAAGGGACACATATTTACTTTTTCCTGTAGACTATATAACATTTTAATTGAGGAAATATTTAGAGGTTCTGAATTACCTACCAAGTTCAGAGAAAATTCTGAGTAGAGGATAGTCTCAATTCTAATTTTTATGAAATGCATAAATGTATCAGCTCAAGTATTTTTATAGGCACTGTCTTTAGAGCTTTTCTTTTCTATAAATATACCCTATAAAGCTTTACCCTATAAAAATCTACCCTATAAAGCTCATAAAATAAATTCTCTATTTATAATAATTTTAGTGTTTTGCCAAACAGATGCTGTAAAATCATAGGTCTTTTCAATTTCATTACATTTCAGTACATAATATAATCCAATTATAAAAAAAGGAACTGGATCAAAAGATTTTTTTCTGCAAGTCATTTCAAAGGCTTTTACAGAATTTTAAAATTAAATCTTGCACAGTTTGAGGCTTCATCATTTAATTTGTTCATGTCCTTGTTTTTATAGGAATAAATTTGCCTTTGTTTGCAGCTATTGCAAAAACTAAAGTTTTCTGGCTTCCAATTTATTGGCAATTTTGATAATAGATTTCCAACCATTTTTTGTAACGCAGAGTTAAGAAATATGCAATGCCATTATAGGATTTGTAGGTTGATTTACAAAGTAATTCTCTGAAGGCTGAAACATTTCTAAAACCTGAGGATGAACAGCAATAGAGAAAGATGTTATGGCTTAGCAAAGGTATATTTTGCATACTTAACATAAGCTTAATTTATATAGTACTTTAATGTTTGTAAAATTTGACATCTAATTTCTCTTTCAAATGGTAGACTATTGGCAGTTTGTTGGATAAAGTTATAACTTATTTGTGTGCCAAAGTCAATTCTAAGAGTATTTTTCTCTGTAAGTTTCTTAATTCAGTAAGACCATTATTTTATCCATGATGTGCAGTGCTCTGCTAAATTTATATTATTTATATTGCAAAGACAAATAATTATATATTTAATGTTGAACTTTTTAACTGAACATACAATAGATCTATCTTCAACTGATTGGCCTTCCAAAAGCTTTACTTTGTTATGTGAATTTAATGAAAGAAACCCAACCAATAATAGAAGTATCTGATTTTCTGCATGAAGCATGTGATTAAACTTATACAAAATGGCATCCTTTAACTGTCTACAGACGTTTTCCTGTGCCAATAAAACTAACATATTACACTTATCACTTCACTTTCCAGGGTGTACAGGAAACACTTGGATTCAAAAAATGAATGAGGGGCGCCTGGCTGGCTCGGTGGGTTAAGTGTCAGACTCTCGATTTTGGCTTAGGTCACCATCTCAGGGTCATGAGATCGAACCCTGCATCTGCGCACTCAGTGCAGGGTCTGCTTGGGATTCTCTCTCTCCCTCTTCCTCTGCTGTTTCTCCTTGCTCACGTGCACTCTATTTAAATAAACAAAATAAAATCTTTTAAAAAATGAATGAAATCAATTTAGAAGGAAAGTAATCTGATCTCAATGAAAAGTCCTGCTTCAGAGTTTTATATAAATATACTTTCTGCTGATGTACCTGTGAAATTGATATATTTGGGCATGGTTTCTAAAAATAATCATCATCTTTAAAAATAGATGCTGCAGAGCGGCGTGGGTGGCTCGGTCACTCAAGCATCTGCCTTGGCTCCGGTCATTATCTCCTGGTCCTGAGATTAGAGCCCCATGTGGGGCTCACTGCTCAGCAGGGAGTCTACTTCTCTCACATCCCCCCTTGTGTGCTTGCGCTCTCTCTCCAGTGAATAAATGAAAATCTTAAAAAAAAAAAATAGGTGCTGCTGCCTTCAGCATATTTATTCCTTCCAGTTTTTATGTGATTAGTTTCATCTCCACAGCCTCCATTGAGTAAAAATACTTTGTGCAATTCACATGTTTGTTATCAACTCTCTTGAGCAATGGAAACTTAGTATTTAATTATTCATTAAGCATGCATTAACATATTAGTGCTAAAAGGGCTTATTGCAAAAAAAATTTAAGCATTTATCAAATGTGCCAGTTTTCACATAATTATACTTTCAACTTCAAACTCACCCTCCTAGATAGAGTCTGCTTTGCGAAGCTGGAGCTGGATTTTGTAAATCCAAATTTTGCGAGTTTTCTCCTTGTTAGGCTCTGATAACAGGGGAGTGAGAGGAAGACCGCGAGGTTGTTGAATGGAGAAGTAACTGCCCTGTCGTATTTATTTCCTGGGGGCTCCTTGTATGTCTTTTTTTTTTTTTTCAAATATCAGCTTTATTGAGATATAATTGACATGTAAAATAGTAAGATATTTAAAGGGAATGTCATATGTGTATACAATGTAAAAGGATTCCCCCATTCAGTTAATTAACACATCCATCACTTCACATATTTACTCTTCCCCACCTTTTTGGTGAGAACATTTAATTTCTTCTTTTTATATGAATTTTGGTTGTTAATGTCTTCTATTTTTTTTTAAGATTTTGTTTATTCATTTGACAGAGAGATAGAGAGAGAGCACAAGCAGGGGAAGTGGCAGAGGGAGACAGAGAAGCAGGCTTCCCGCTGAGCAAGGAGTCCAAAGTGGGGCTCCATCCCAGGACCCTGGGATCATGACCTGAGCTGAAGGCAGATGCTTAATCGACTGAGCCACCCAGGTGCCCCGGAACATTTAATTTCTACTGTCTTAGCAAATTCCAATTATACAATACAGTGTTAACCACAATAGTCGCCATGTTCCACGTTAGATGCTCAGACCTTATTCTCTTATAGATGAAAGTTTGTAACTGTAGGCTTTTGATTTCTGTGTGCATCCCTCTAGTAAGACATCTTCACCCAGCCGAGAGCAGGTCCCTTCTGCAGCTGCAGGTGGGCTAGATTTTCCAACATTTGCAGAACCAGATTCCTCCATCAGCCCGAGGGTAGCCGCTGCTTCCCTCAGGTGCTATTTCTATGATACTTCAGTGTTCCTTTTGCTTCTCAAGTTAGCTTATCTATTCAATGAGCCATTTAACATCCTTATACTTAGTTACAAATTATTTATGTTAAATTCTTTCTGTTCAAATAATTGGTGTGGTTTATCTCTCGACTGGACCCTGACTCGTACAATAATTGCTATAAGAAGTAGACTCTAAAAGCAGACCCTGGATGATGGGATTTGGGAAATGGTTTGGCTGTGTTTTTGGACTTGAATAAAATGTTGAGCCCCTTGCCAGTGCAAAATGGGATGCTATTAATTCATTGCATGTAGTGCATCATAATTAATCAAACTAATCCACCTGTGGTTAGTTGTAATAATATTCTTACTGAAGAAATTATTTAGGGGGGGAAATGAATGCTTTACTTGACCATTATGGCTATAATGATGACTAGAAGGTCTTTGGCTGGATGGATTCTTCTGAGTGCAGAGGAGCATTTATAAAAAGGAAATGACAAGTTCAGGTTTTAAGCTCTAGCTCAAAATTAAAAAAAAAAAAACGAATGGAATTTCTCCGACAGCTCTATTTTTAATAGCAAATATTTCTTATTTTTAATAGTAACGTGGCCAATCCTGATGGAAAATTAAACCCCAAATTTAATTATGTGGTTGTAGAATTACAATGTCAATTGAATTTACAGTTTTTCCAAATATGTCATGTGCAAGTTAAGGCATTGATCGGGCAGGAGCGGAGCCTTGAAACTGGGAAGAAGGACATCTGGTTGGACTCAGATGAAGCTGAGAAGCTGGGATCCCTGAGTTACACTGAGGTTTTTTTGTCAGTGGAAATAGCGGGTCTTCCATGTCTAAGAATAACATCCTTCCCTGTGTTGGAAAAGCCTCTAATGTCTTCACCCTAGGGTTTTTGTCATGCAAGGGGATGAACCATCCCCTTAAGACCCTTCCAAATACTCTTGTGGCCTCTACGTTCACATATAATGTCAGATTTCATTGTGCTGCTCCAGGGAAGAAATTATAAATTTTGAACTAGGAGGAAATAACATATATACCAAGAAAATTAGCAGGTTTATATTGAAAGAAACCTGGGGAATAAATATGTGTGGGAATAAGTCCTCAAGCTGTTAGAACAAGCAGGATAGAATGTAATACCCAATTGGGCCAACTTTATTTATATGGTTTACTTACCAATGATTCCAGATTGAATATGCTCACTCTTTCTGGCCGATTGATACCAGATTAATTTAGCTAAGCTGGAACTACATTTATTAGAGTTCCTTTCCATGAGCAGATCTGGATTAGTGTGGGCCAACTGACACATGTTACTTGAGATTTGTAAAGTGGATGTGTAGCAGCAGTCGTATTCTTTTAATGCTAGGAAGCTCGGTGCAGACCCCTGGGCCCTGCAGCTCATTTACACTGTGATCTGCTGGGTCACCTTTGGCTTCTAGCTTCACCTTCTCCTTCAGTTTTTCTGAATTCTGGACCAAGTGCCATAACAACGAGAGCCAGCTTTTGCTGCAGGCCACAGGATCCAAGTGGGAAGTTTGGAAGTGGTGACAGATTGTATGACTTTTGTATTGCTGTCATGACAAATGGTCACAAACTTAGTGGCTTAAAACAATACAAATTTGTTATCTCAATAAGAAGTTCTGTCGGTGGGAAGTCTGGCCTAGTATTCGCTGGACTGCCCTCCTTTCTAAAGGCTCTAGAGAGAATCTGTTTCCTTGCCTGTTCAGGTTATTGGCATAGTTCATTTCCTTTCTGTTGTAGTTTTGAGACCCCATTTCTTTACATCTGCCTGGTGAGAGCCATTCCCAGCTTCTAAAGGCTGCCCTCATTCCTTGGCTCTGGGCCCCTTTCCTCCACCTTCAAAGCTTCACACAGTGGGTCAGTTTGTTTTCGCACCTCATCCCTCTGCCTTCCTTCCATTACATCTCCCTATCTTAACATCATTGATTCTATCTACAAATCTAATTCTCTTTTGCCTTGTAATGTAACAGAGTCACAGGTTCTGGGTATTAGTATGTAGACATCTTTGGGGGTGTCATTTTTATGCTTCATACACAAACCCACATGGGTTCCAAATCATTCTCTTGGATTCCAATTTTTTTCTGCTCTCCCTTGCTTCTATGTTCACCTTTCCTTTCCAACTTCTGCCCTATGGACCTCAGGCCTAACACCAGCTCAGAAGTAACAGTCACATTACAAACTGTTGAATTAGCTTCCACAATTGCATAAGGTCAAGGTTCGACAATAAATCTCATATTCTGCACCACCTGTACTGGTTCTGTTTCTCTTACTGAAGCCTCAGCAATACACGAATGCAGATGGAAATGACTGTAGCCATTTATCTGGCTAGTTGACTAACTTTAGATTCAACATTGGCCTATGCCAAAACTTCCCTGGCATAATGTAAACAAAGGAACTCAAAGGTTTAGGCAGATGGGAATTTTGGAGTAGATTCATTACTTATGATCTGTACTCCCCCTCCTCAATTCCACTCTATGAGAAGGCCCATAGGATGACCCTTTCACTAAGACTTTGAGAAATAAATTAGTGAGGGGACATCTGCACCCTTGAAAATGTTTCTGGTGATTATCCTCTGTTGGCTGGATATGAAAGTGGGGATGCTGCCATCAAGATGGGTGTTCTGTGGGGCACCTGGTTGGCTCAGTTGGTTAAGCAACTGCCTTCAGCTCAGCTCATGATCCTGGAGTCCTGGGATCGAGTCCCACATCGGGCTCCCTGCTCGGCAGGGAGTCTGCTTCTCCCTCTGACCCTCCGCCCTCTCATGTTCTCGCTCTCATTCTCTCTCTCAAATAAATAAATAAAATCCTTAAAAAAAGAAAAAGATGGGTGCTCTGTTTTCAATCTTAGCGTAGCGGGGGTCAAAAGCTCTTAATAGCCAAAGAGGAGGTGGTAGTATTCAAAATAAAAGGCAGCAGGGGTGTAAAATAATCAAAATGTTTGACCTATAGGAACTAATTTGTCAGTTTCCCTAGAAATGATATAAATGGATAGATTTCTAAAAATATTTCTTCATATATATCACAAGGAAGACTCCAAATCTAGTGACCAGAATCTGACTTAAGTGGAGAACTATGGCCTCTCACCTAGTTTTCAGACTTAAGCCGTTTACAGACAGACCTAAAGCCTTCTCTTTGATGGGAAAACTCCTCACTTGTGAGGAAGGACCCTACAATACCGCTACAAATATGATATCTTCCAAGGAACCTGTAGCTATTTACTAGAATGTCTGTAAAAGGAAATATATATACACTTGTTGATACTATACACCAACTCTGAAATAATGGTAATTTTTTTTAAACTCCAAATTCCACTCTGGTCCATTAGTCACAGTGGGGATTTATGGTGGTCAAGTAACTAAATGGAGTCTTAGCCCAAGTGTGAATCACACTAGGCCCAGTAGGTCCACAAAACCACTCCCGAGTTTCTGGATTTATAGTTGAAAGAGATATACTTGACAACTGGCAGTATTCTCATATTAGCTCTCTGACCTACAAAGGGCCAAATGGAATCTTGAACTTCCTCTCCCTAACAAGACAGTAAATCAAAAACAATATCACATCCCTGGGGAAAATGTAAAGATTAGTGCTACCATCTAAGATTCGAAAGATCAGTGTAATGATATCCATCATAACCTCATTTTACTTGCTTATCTGCTTTAGTAAGAGAGCAGATAAATCTTAGGTAATGTCTGTGGATTATTGCAGACTTTATTAGGTAGTAACCTCAGTTGCAGTTATGCTCCAGATCTAATGTCTTTACTGGAGGAATCAGTAGTTTCTGGCAGCGGTTATGAAGCTACTGCTTAGGAAATGCATTTTGCTCCATACCAGTGTGGAAGAACCTCAAGAGGCAGGTTTTGTTTTTGTTTTTGTTTTGACTTGGCATGACCAACAGTATACTGTCACAATCTTGCCTCAGGGCTGTATCAAATTTGCTACTCTCCTTCTTTTTAAAAGATTTTATCTATTTATTTGAGAGAAAGAGAGAGTGCAAGCACAAGCTGGGGGGTGAGGAGGGGAGGGGCAGAAAGGGAGGGAGAAGCAGGCTCCTTTCTCAGCAGGGAGCTCAAGTCACGGCTTAATCCCAGGACCCCAGGATCATGACCTGAGCTGAAGGTGGACGATTAACAGACTGAGCCATCCAGGTGCCCTGAGTTTACTACTCTCAACCATAATGTTGTCTACAGGCATCTTGATCATTTTTCCCTTCCACGGAAAGTCCCACTGGCCCAGGATAGTGATGACATTCTTCTGATTACATCTGTTGAGAAGGAAGTAAAAAAGTACTCTAGGTGCCTCAGGAATACATACACAACATAGAGGATGAGAGAACAGCTCCAAGAAAGTTAAGTAGCTCTCAACCTCAGTGGAGCTTGTGGGAGTCAAGGAGTCTGACACATGTTGAGACATCTTCTTCAAGATGAAAAATAATTTGCTGTACCTTGTACACCTACCACTAAAGCTGAGGCACGGTATTTGGTTAGATATGTTTTTTAAAGTTTTTGAGTACATAAGCATATACCCTATTTCAGTGTGCCATTTTGACTAATTTACTAGGTGATCCATAATATTGACAGTTCTGAGTAGAGACAGGAGCAAGAGAAGCTGTTGCGTTAAGTCCAGACCGATGTGTAAGCTGGCCTTCGTTCTTCCACTTGGCCCTTGTGTTTCAACACTTCTGAAATCTGGAATGTCTGAAGAGTGTCTGAGGCAAATAAGGATGTTGTGTGGAACCTCTAGCAAGCACTAAGAAGAGACTGACATCACAAACATTTGGGTTTGGGGACAAATCCAGGCTATCTTCTGTGGGTAACACCTTTTGAGAAAAAAAAAGCTCCTGGCTTTCAAGGAGGACCTTGTGAGTTGGTACACACAATCAGAGGACATCAAGTGACCTTGTGGCCTGAGCTTCTCATTATAAACTGGGTGTTTTTTGACCAGTTTTAGCTGAAAAGAGCCTCCTCCTCAGACACTGGAGTTTCAGCTCTCTGGGGGCCCCTCCTCTAAATTTCTAAGTTTTATTTTTTAATTTTTTTCCGATTTCATTTATTTATTTTTGAGAGAGAGAGCATGAGCAGAGGGCTGGGAGGGGGAGGCAGAGGAAGAAGCAGACTCCCCACTGAGCAGGGAACCTGATGTGGGACTCAATCCTAGGACCCTGGGTTCATGACCTGAGCCAAAAGCATATGTTTAACCGACTGAGCCACCCAGGCGCCCTTAAATTTCTAAGTTTTAATAGTTCCAACTTCTTCTCTTTGTCCCTTCAGCCTTAGGGAAAGTAACTACTTTCTGAAGTTGTTCTCTCAGTGCTATCCTACAGGCTTTTTTGTTTGTTTTTGTTTGTTTGACCCTTTTAGTAACCTAGTTAACAATTTAGATCTAGTTAAAAATTATTTATATTAAGTAGCTGTTTAGATAATGTGTTATATCTGTCTCTTGATTGACATATCAAAAAATAATTTGAAAAACTTATTTTAGCTTTACAACATACAATAAATAGCAAAACCACAGTAAGCAATTCTATGTGTTTTATGGCAAAAATACTCAACCTCTACTTTCTGCACATTTTTCATGATACCTAATGTATATTTTGTATAGTTTCATTCTGCTCCGACGTCCTTGAACTAGGTGATTTTGCGGATGTCACAGGCAGTGGCTATTACACAACTGGCTGTTACACCAAGTGACCAGCAGGGGCAGCAGTGCAACACACTGAGACACAAACCAAGTCCTCTTACCAAGTTGCTCACGATCCCAGTGCACTTCATTTTATTGGTAAATACCTCCCATGCTGATCTTGAGAGGAAAAATGTTAGTTTCCTTGGGTCTGGGAAAGGTTAAAAAAATGGAGGCAGATTATCACTAGTCATCTTCAGATTTACCACATGTAAACTGTTCACCATGTACATCTATTGTACACTACTACAGTAGGCCAAAGTGGAGGTACAGGTACAAAGGGTGGGTCTACCAAACCCATTCCAGATTATTTTATTTTATTTTTTTGAAAGATACTTATTTATTTATTTATTTAATTTGAGAGCGAGAGAGAGAGAGCACAGGAACAGGGGCAAAGGGAAAGGGAGAAGCAGACTCCCGTGCTGAGCAGGGAGCCCGACGTGGGGCTCGATCCCAGGACCCTGAGATCATGACCAGAGCTGAAGGCAGACGCTTAACCGACTGAGCCCCCCAGACACCCTCTAGATTATTTTAATAAAATTATTACTGATAATACTTCATAACAATTTTAAACTTTAGGGTAGTTGCTAAACCAGATTGGACTCTAGGACAAAGAAATAAGCCAAGACCATAGGAGGCAAATCCGGATGTACAATTAATGTGCACACACACACATTTTCTTATTCTCATCTCTACCTACTCAATAATCTGATCATTAGCAGAGATGAGAGAATGAAAATGGCAAAGTGATAACCTTAAAGTGAATGACTTTTGCCCAAAAGAAGCTGAGAAAACAAATTGAAAAAGTTTGGCCTGAATTATCAAGATTAAGTTTCGTACCACAAGTGGAAATAAACCCTTGAGAATGACTATAAATCAGGAATAGAGAAAATAAGAAAGTCTCAGTTTTGGACACTTTATTTTTGTGACTGTAAAATTTATTTCTGCTATAAGCTTCACAATGATGAGACATCTGTAAATTTTTTCTTACATGATCTTTTTTCTACTTATTTCTCTGTCATTGTCTTAAGCCTGTATTTTCCAGGCTGACTGAAGTTCTGATATCTCCTAGGCCACATTGATGTTTTTCCTTCCCCAAGGGATTTGTCCCTCTGCCTGGAACTTTCTGGCATACTGCATGGAATTTTCTCATTTTTCAGGTATAATTTTTAACAGAACTTCCAAAGATAGATTTTTCATAGTCATCTAAATTAACCCTTAGATCCTTTTTCTTTATAAATAACTCCCTGTTACTTACTCTACATTCTTTATCTTAATCCGTAATTATTATATTTATCCATTTATTCACTGCTTTATTATCTCTCTACCATCTGAGCATAAGCTCTGTGGAGGGGAGGAAGGCTACAAGAACCATGGTTTTTTGTGCATTGCTGGATTTCCTGTGCACACCGAAATGCTCAGCACAGAACAGGTTTTAAATAAATATTAATTTATCACATAAATGAAAAAATGAATGCAGTATAAGAAATCATTAAAGGGGCACCTGGGTGGCTCAGTTTGTTAAGTGGCTGCCTTCAGCTTAGGTCATGATCCTGGAGTCCCAGGATCGAGCCCCACATCAGGCTCCCCACTCAGCGGGGAGTCTGCTTCTCCCTCTGCCCTTCGCCCTGATCATGCACGCTCTTTCTCTCTTTGTCTCGAATAAATAAAGAAAAGAAAAGAAAAGAAATCATTAAAAGAGCCAATTTCTTCTTTTTTTTTTTTCCTTCTTCAGAAACAGCTACAAGAGATATTTCAGTCCAATAAAGAACTTTCTGGGGGCGCCTGGGTGGCTCCGTCAGTTAATTGTCTGCCTTAGGCTCAGGTCATGATCTCAGGGTCCTGGGATCAAGCCCTGTGTCGGGCTCCCTGCTCAGCAGGGAGTCTGCTTCTCCCTCTCCTTCACCCCCACCTGTGCTCCCTGTCTCTCTCAAATAAATAAATAAAATCTTAAAAAAAAAAGAACTTTCTGATTCTATCAAAATGTATATCCAAGCCAGATAAATTTCCTAGTAGCTCTAATTGCCTATGTCCCATTGGTGCCTCAAAATCAACATATCTAAACGTACTTATTATCATGTCTTCAAACCTGTTTCCCTACTTCAAGTCATGGTGGAAAGCATCATTCAAACATGACTAAGTCTGACCATTTCTTGCTCATTAATCCGTGTATTTGTTTATTTCCTCTTCATTTTTATTATTCCTTATTTATTTCAGTTTCTCCTATTCTGCAATGAATTCCTAATTTGTTTTCTGCTTCCAGCTTTATTCCTTTTCTGATGATTCCCCGCAATAGTCTTTAAGACAAATCTTTCTAAAGCACAAAGCTGATCAACTTAAAACTCTGTTCACTATTTCCCATAGGAACATAGTTCAAATTCCTTAGCCTGGTATAAAGAACCACCACAATTTGATCTTTGCTCACCTCTCTGGCTTCAATTCTCAATGTTTCCATTTCTCTCTATCCTTAAACTTATCTTATGCTTTTGTCTACAGAGCTACGTGTGGTTCTCTGATCTTGCTGTATCCTTTTATGTTTATATCTTTACTCATCCTCCTCTCTATGCCAGAAATACTTCTCTGCCTGGTGAGAGCATACATCTGTCTTTTAGGTTTTGACTCAAACAATAAGACTTTGCAAAGTTTTTGACCCTGCATGAAGAAATTGACTAGAGTTAAATATGGAATGTGCTGTTTTCTGAGATATTATGTTATCGGTGTTGTTAAAAGTTAATGTTAAAAGAACTAAAGAGATAATTGAGCCAGTTGGTAATTTAAGTCCATTCATTTCCTTAGATTCTGGGAAATTGGACATCAGCAAATTATCTCAGAATCACAATTAAAATAGAATGAGAAAATGTATGAACTCGGCCTGCAGAAAAAACTCTTTTACATGCTTTAGGATATTTGACAAACACTAATATAAATGACCACCTAATTGCTCAATTCTGTTAAAAATTAAAGCAAAATAAATTTAATAAAATACAAAAGTAAAATAAACTTGAAATAAAAGAAAATCTCCAGGTGTCAGAAGAAATAATGAATAACAATAAAGAATAATGAATTTGTAGCTGAGGGTATCAGTCACATATGCGCCCTAGACATTGGATACCAGGAGTTTTAGAAACTTTCAGGGACTAATAGATGAAATCTTGAATCCAAGAAGGTAGAGATCTGGAATAAAGCCCCCTGCACAAAACTATAAACTGTTCAGAACATGAAAAGGGAACTAGAAAAGCTTTTCCACTTCCTAGGAGTTCACCAATAGAGGCACCCATCTGGGACTGTGGGTAAGAAAAAAATGGTGCCTACAAGAAATCAAAGGGTAGCACTTAGCAAAACTTAGGGATTTGGGAGGCCACTACCCTAATTGTGTGGAGTTCCCCCCAAAAGAAATTAATATAGATGTATTTTCAAATAAATAAATGCTATATATAAGAAATTTACATAAAATATGAAACTAGCAGGCCCCAGGTAAAAGAAAACTTGAATCCAATTTCTAGAGGTATTCACAAGGTGTGACTCACACATATTTCTGAGAGAGAGAGGAAAGAGAGCGTATGCACAAGAGAACGCTCACAGTAAAAATATATAAACTGCAAGAAGACATTAATTACTGAGGGATAATTAGCATTTAATAGACAATAAAGTTAGTTCCCTAAGAACTAGAGGTAATAGAAAAATCTGAAAAAGATTATAAAATAAATGTCTTTATGATCAAGGTAAAAAAAGAAATAGAACCCATGATAAAAGAGGTCTGCATGAAAAATGAACAGGCAGATTTGAATAGATTCAAACTTAACATTAAAAAGATGTGTGACACATATAATCATTAAAATCAAAAATTTATCAGAGGGATGGGGAGCAAGATGGTGGAGGAGTAGGAGACCTGGATTTTGTCTGGTCTCAAGAGTTCAGCTGGATAGGAATCAAAGCATTCTGAACACCTACAAACTCAAGAGGAGATTGAAGAAAAGAATAGCAATAACTCTCTGAACAGAAAAGCGACCACTTACTGGAAGGTAGGACGTGCGGAGAAATGAATCCGAGGTGATATTCGGGAGGATAGACGGCGGGGGAGGGGGCCTCCGTCGGCCACTTCTGGCAAGTGATAGAGCCACGGAGCACAAAATCGGAACTTTTAGAAGTCGGCTCCGCCGAGGGACATCGCTCCAGTGGCTAAGCGGGGGGTGGAACCCTCATCGTACAGTGTGGTCTCAGGACCCTCGGGGTCACAGAAAGACCGGGGGTGCCTGAGTGCGGCAGAGCTCCCAGGTATCGGAGCGGGGAAGCCGGCTGCAGAGACAAAGCCGAGGCGTGGGCTCTCTCAGCTCGGGGTTGCCATAAACTGTGATCCGCGGCCCAGTCGGGCCACTGCTCCTCCAGCAGGGACCCAACAAGCGGCAGATTCAGGGAGACTCCCCTTCCTCCCCCGGGGAGGAGCAGCACGGGAGCGCACCGCAGGGATCTGCTGGGTTTGGAGACTCCACACGGGGTCGGGCGTCTGAGATAGACACGCTCGGTCACAGGCCGGGTGAGCACGGAGGGCGGCCAGAGACCGGGGACACGAGAGTGACTGACTGCTTTTCTCTGGGGGCGCACTGAGGAGAGGGGCCCCGAGTTCTCAGCTCCTCCAGGGCAGAGATTGGGAGGCCACCATTTTCACTCTAGTCCTCCAAAGCTGTACAGAAAGCTTGCAGGGAACAAAAGCTGCCGAGAGCAAACTTGAGCAGATTACTTAGCCCGGACCAGGCAAGGGTGGGGCATTCCGCCTCCCGCGAAGACATCTGGGAACCACGGCAACAGGCCCCTCCCCCAGAAGATCAGCAAGAACCGCCAGCCAAGACCAAGTTTACCGATCAAGGAGAACAGGAGAACTCCAGCGCTAGGGGAATACTGCACATAGAATCCGTGGCTTTTTTACCATGATTCTTTAGTCTTTCAAACTTAATTTTTTTAACTGTTTTTTTTTTTTTGTATTTTTCCTTTTCCCTTTTTCAATGAACATCTTATCAATCCCTTTAAAAAAATTTTTTTTTATTTTTCATTTTTAGAGTCATATTCTATCCCTTCATAGTAGTTACCCATATTTTTGGCATATATATATATATAAGTTATTCTCTCTTTAAAATTTTGAGATACCGTTTCCTCTAACAGATTAAAATATACCCAAAATCTCTAGTGTTTGGCTTTGTTCTAGTCGCCTGCCTGATCACATTCTCTCCCTTTTTTTATCCTCTTCTTTCTTTTTTTCAAATAACTTCTTTCGTATCAATTCCTTTTATAAAATTTTTTATATTTTCATCTTCACAGTCATATTTTATCCCTTCATTGTATCAACCCTTATTTTTGTACATATATAAGTTTTTCTTTCTTTAAAATTTTGGGAGGCACTTTCTTCTAACAGACCAAAATACACCCAAAATCTAGTGTGTGGCACTGATCTATGCACTAGCTTGATCATATTTGATCATATTCTGGTTTTTTTTGTTTTGTTCTGTTTTTGTTTGTTTTTATCTTTATCTTTTTCCTTTTTCTTTCTTTCCCTTTCTTTTCCCCCAGTTTCAGGTCTTTTCTGATTTGTTTAGAGTATATTTTCTGGGGACGTTGTTACCCTGTTAGCATTTTGTTCTCTCATTCATCTATTCTCCTCTGGACAAAATAACAAGACAGAAAAAAATCACCTCAACAAAAAGAACAAGAGGCAGTACCGACTGCCAGGGACCTCCTCAATACAGACATTAGTACGATGTTGGACCTAGAGTTCAGAATCATGATTTTAAAGATACTAGCTGGGCTTGAAAAAAGCATGGAAGTTATTAGAGAAACCTTTTCTAGAAAAATAAAAGAACTAAAATCTAAACAAGTAGAAATCAAAAAGGTTATTAATGAGGTGCAATAAAAAATGGAGGTGCTAACTGCTAAGATAAATGAGGCAGAGGAGAGAATTAGTGATATAGAAAACCAAATGATGGAAAATAAAGAAGTGAGAAAAAGAGAGATAAACAACTACTGGATCACGAGATAAGTGATAAGAGATAAGTGATACCATAAGATGAAACATTAGAATAATTGGGATCCTAGAGAAGAAGAAGAAAGAGAGAGAGGGGCAGATGGTATACTGGAGCAAATTATAGCAGAGAACTTCCCTAATGTGGGGAAGGAAACAGGCATCAAAATCCAGGAGGCACAGAGAACCCCCTCTCAAAATCAAGAAAAATAAGTCAACATCCTAACATCTCATAGTAAAACTTACAAGTCTCAGAGACAAAGAGAAAATTCTGAAAGCAGCTCGGGAGAAGAGATATGGAACCTACAATGGTAGAAACATTAGATTGGCAACAGACCTATCCACAGAGACCTGGCAGGCCAGGAAGGACTGGCATGATATATTCAGAGCACTAAATGAGAAAAATATGCAGCCAAGAATACGATATCCAGCTAGGCTGTTACTGAAAACAGAAGGAGAGATAAAAAGCTTCCAGGACAAACAAAAACTAAAGGAATTTGCAAACACAAAACCAGCGCTATAAGAAATATTGAAAGGGGACCACTAAGCAAAGAGAGAGCCTAAAAGCAACATAGACCAGAAAGGAACATAGACAATATACAGTAACAGTCACCTTCCAGACAATACAATGGCACTAAATTCATATCTTTCAAGAGTTACCCTGAATGTAAATGGGCTAAATGCCCCAATCAAAAGACACAGGGTATCAGATTGGATTAAAAAACAGGACCCTTTGATATGCTGTCTGAAAGAGATTCATTTTAGACCCAAAGACAGCCCCAGATTGAAAGTGAGGGGGTGGAAAACCATTTACCATGCTAATGGACACCAAAAGAAAGCTGGGGGTGGCAATCCTTATATCAGACAAATTAGATTTTAAACCAAAGACTGTAATAAGAAATGAGGAAGGACATTATATCCTACTTAAAGGGTCTATCCAACAAGAAGATCTAACAATTGTAAATATCCATGCCCCTAACATGGGAGCAGCCAATTATATAAGGCAATTAATAACAAAAGTGAAGAAACACATTGACAACAATACAATAATAGTGGGGGACTTTAACACCCCCCCAACTGAAATGGACAGATCATCTAAGCAAAAGATCAACAAGGAAATAAAGATTTAAATGACACATTGGACCAAATGGACTGCACAGACATATTCAGAACATTCCATCCCAAAGCAATGGAATACACATTCTTCTCTAATGCCCACGGAACATTCACCAGAATAGATCACATCCTAGGTCACAGATCAGGTCTCAACCAGTACCAAAAGATTGGAATCATTCCCTGCATGTTTTCAGACCACAATGCTTTGAAACTAGAACTCAGTCACAAGAGGAAAGTCGCAAAGAACTCAAATACATGGAGGCTAAAGAGCATCCTACTAAAGAATGAATGGGTCAACCAGGAAATTAAAGAAGAATTAAAAAAATTCATGGAAACAAATGAAAATGAAAACACAACTGTTCAAAATCTTTGGGATGCAGCAAAGGCGGTCCTAAGAGGAAAGTATATAGCAATACAAGTCTTTCTTGAGAAACAAGAAAGGTCTCAAATACACTACCTAACCCTACACCTAAAGGAGCTAGAGAAAAAACAGCAAATAAAGCCTAAACCCAGCAGGAGAAGAGAAATAATAAAGATCAGAGCAGAAATCAATGAAATAGAAACCAAAAGAACAGTGGAAGAGATCAACGAAACTAGGAGCTGGTTCTTTGAAAGAATTAACGAGATTGATAAACCTCTGGCCAGACTTACCAAAAAGAAAAATGAAATGACCCAAATCAACAAAATCATGAACGAAAGAGGAGAGATCACAACCAACACCAAAGAAATACAAACAATTATAAGAACATATTATGAGCAACTCTATCCCAGCAAATTAGATAACCTGGAAGAAATGGATACATTCCTAGAGATGTATCAACTACCCAAATTGAACCAGGAAGAAATAGAAAACCTGAACAGACCTATAACCACTAAGGAAATTGAAGCAGTCATCAAAAATCTCCCAACAAACAAAAGACCAGGGCCAGATGGCTTCCCAGGGGAATTCTACCAAACATCAAGAAGAACTAATACCTATTCTTCTGAAACTGTTCCAAAAAAAAGAAATGGAAGGAAAACTTCCAAACTCGTTTCATGAGGCCACCATTACCTTGATCCCCAAACCAGACAAAGACCCCATCAAAAAGGAGAATTACAGACCAATATCCCCGATGGACATGGATGCAAAAATTCTCACCAAAATACTAGGCAATAGGATCCAACAGTACATTAAAAGGATTATTCACCACAACAAAGTTTTATCCCTGGGCTGCAAGGTTGGTTCAACATCCGCAAGTCAATCAACGTGATACAATACATTAACAAAAGAAAGAACAAGATTCATATGATCCCTCAATAGATGCAGAAAAAGCATTTGACAAAGTACAGTATCCTTTCTTGATCAAAACTCTTCAGAGTATAGGGATAGAGGGTACATAACTCAATATCATAAAAGCCATCTATGAAAAACCCACAGTGAATACCATTCTCCATGGGGAAAAACTGAGAGCTTTCCCCCTAAGGTCAAGAATGTGGCAGGGATGTCCACTATCACCACTGCTATTCAACATAGTATTAGAAGTCCTAGCCACAGCAATCAGATAACAAAAAGAAATCAAAGGCATCCAAATCAGCAAAGAAGAAGTCAAACCCTCACTGTTTGCAGATGATATGATACTTTATGTGGAAAACCCAAAAGACTCCACCCCAAAACTGCTAGAACTCATACAGGAATTCAGTAAAGTGTCAGGATATAAAATCAATGCACAGAGATCAGTGGCATTCCTATACACCAAGAACAAGACAGGAGAAAGAAAAATTAAGGAGTCGATCCCATTTACAATTGCACCTAAAATCATAAGATACCTAGGAATAAATCTAACCAAAGAGGCAAAGGATCTGTACTCAGAAAACTATAAAATACTCATGAAAGAAATTGAGGAACACACAAAGAAATGGAAAAATATTCCATGCTCATGGATGGGAAGAACAAATATTGTGAGATGTCAATGCTACCTAGAGCAATCTACACATTCAATGCAATCCCCAACAAAATACCATCCACTTTTTTCAAAGAAATAGAACAAATAATCCTAAAATTTGTATGGAACCCAACCAGAAGAGACCCTGAATAGCCAGAGGAATGTTGAAAAAGAAAAGCAAAGCTGGTGGCATCACAATTCCGGACTTCCAGCTCTATTACAAAGCTGTCATCATCAAGACAGTATGGTACTGGCACAAAAACAGACACATAGATCAATAGAACAGAATAGAGAGCCCAGAAATGGAACCTCAACTCTAGGGTCAACTAATCTTTGACAAAGCAGGAAAGAACGTCCAATGGAAAAAAGACAGTCTCTTCAACAAATGGTGTTGGGAAAATTGGACAGCCACATGCTGAAGAATGAAACTGGACCATTTCCTTACACCGCACACAAAAATAGACTCAAAATGGATGAAAGACCTAAATGTGAGATAGGAGTCCATCAAAATCCTAGAGGAGAACACAGGCAGCAACTTCTTCGACCTCAGCTGTAGCAACTTCTTCCTAGAAACATCGCCAAAGGCAAGGGAAGCAAGGGCAAAAATGAACTATTGGGACTTCATCAAGATAAAAAGCTTTTGCACAGCAAAAGAAATAGTCCACAAAACCAAAAGACAACGGACAGAATGGGAGAAGATATTTGCCAATGACATATCAGATAAAGGGCTAGTATCCAAAATCGATAAAGAACTTCTTAAGCTCAACACCCAAAAAACAAATGATCCAATCAAGGAATGGGCAGGAGACATGAACAGACATTTTTCCAAAGAAGACATCTAAATGGCCAACAGACACACGAAAAAGTGCTCAACATCGCTTGGCATCAGGGAAATCCAAATCAAAACCTCAATGAGATACCACCTCACGCTAGTCAAAATGGCTAAAATTAACAAGTCAGGAAACGACAGATGTTGGCGGGGATGCGGAGAAAGGGGAACCCTCCTACACTGTTGGTGGGAATGCAAGCTGGTGCAGCCACTCTGGAAAACAGTATGTAGGTTCCTCAAACAGTTGAAAATAGAGCTACCATACAATCCAGCAATTGTACTACTGGGTATTTAGCCCAAAGATACAAATGTAGAGATCCAAAGGGGCATGTGCACCCCAATGTTTATAGCAGCAATGTCCACAATAGCCAAACTGTGGAAAGAGCCAAGATATCCATCGACAGATGAATGGATAAAGAAGATGGGATACACACACACACACACACACACACACACACACACACACACACACTGGAATATTATGCAGCCATCAAAAGGAATGAGATCTCGCCATTTGCAATGACGTGAATGGAACTGGAGGGTGTTATACTGAGCAAAATAAGTCAATCAGAGAAAGACATGTATCATATGACCTCACTGATATGAGGAATTCTTAATCTCAGGAAACAAACTGAGGGTTGCTGGAGTGGTGGGGGGTGGGAGGGATGGAGTGGCTGGGTGATAGACATTGGGGAGGGTATGTGCTATGGTGAGTGCTGTGAATTGTGCAAGACTTTTGAATCACAGATCTGTACCTCTGAAACAAATAATGCAATATATGTTAAGGAAAAAAAAAAAAGAAGATAGCAGGAGGGGAAGAATGAAGGGGGGAAATCGGAGGGGGAGACAAACCATGAGAGACTATGGACTCTGAAAAACAAACTGAGGGTTCTAGAGGGGAGGGGGGTGGGAGGATGGGTTAGCCTGGTGACAGGTATTAAAGAGGCCATGCTGTGCATGGAGCACTGGGTGTTATACACAAACAATGAATCATGGAACACTACATCAAAAACTAATGATGTAATGTATGGTGATTAACATAACAATAAAAATTTTTCTTAAAAAAGAGGAAAAAAAAATTATCAGGGGCTCATGGGTGGCTCAGTTGGTTAAGCATCTGCCTTCAGCTCACATCATGATCCTGGGGTCCTGGGATTGAGCCCCACATCATGCTCCCTGCTCCATGGGGAGTCTTCTTCTCCCTCTCCCCCTTGTCCCTCTCTCTGCTTGTACTCTTTCTCCAATAAATAAATAAATAAATCTTTAAAAAATTAAAAATTTATCAGATAAGTAATAAAGTAAATTAGATATAGCCAAAGAGAGAATCAGTGAACTAACTGATAGGTCTTAGGAAAATAGAGAGGATAAATAGTGCATAGAAACAAAAAGATGTATTTGTTTATGTTTAAGAAGAACTCCAAAAGGGTCAAGAATATAGGGAAAGAAATATTCGAAGAGATAAGAGATAATTATTCAGAGTTAGAAAAGAAATCCAAGAGAAAAGGTAAATTACCTACAAAAGTAGTGTCCTTTTGACTGGTAGTAGACTTTACATCAAAGAAGATAATGTAATCACGTTCTGAGGGACAATAATTTTCAATTAAGGATTTAAGCCCAGAGAAATTATCACTCAATAATGAAGTTAAAATAAAGACATATTTAGATAAGCACTAAGAATATTTATCACTCCTAGACAGACCCTCACTAAAACAACAACAAAACGAACACAGAAATATATTTCAGAACAAGAAAAATCTCAGGATGAAGAGCAGAATGCAGATGCAATAAATTTATGTCAAGTACGCATGCTAAAAACTTAATGGTAACCATTTAAAATATAGACCTCAAATGTTTTAATTTTTCTAATGCTCCTTAAACATTTCTAGAGGCAAGATGGAATGTGTGAAACAGAGAAACATATCTGGGCTGAATTTACTAGCTGTGGGACTTTATGTATGCAATTATTTTTTCTGCAAAATGAGAAAATCATGCTAGATTTTGAACGAATTGTCCTAAGGCCTTTGTCTACTGTGATTTTATTGTCTAGGATAACTGAAATTATTAAGCAAGGATTTATACTTGTGGGGAAAAAAAAGAATATGTTAAAATCATAGGTACTAGGAATTGTAAAGAATCCTAAAGTTTATCTAGTTCAAACTATGATTGAGTTTTTAATTTCTTCATTAGTAGAAAATGCATATTAACCTGGAAGAGTTTACTTGCCACAGCCCGTATTTTAATTTCATTCTTAACATACTTCTAATTTTTAGTTCTTAGAAAAGTGGTGGGCAGGAGGGGAATCACTGTGAGGCCTTTCTTTAAGTAAAATAAACAGATTTCTTTCTGAAAGTTAAATGGGGAAATCTGCAAGTGGGTCAGGGTATAGGTTGGGAAGGTCACTTTAGGAATACAATAAATAGCTCTCATATTGTACTTCTGAAACAAATAATGCAACATATGTTAAGAAAAAAGAAAAAGAAGAAGATAGCAGGAGGGGAAGAATGAAGGGGAGTATGTCGGAGGGGGAGACGAACCATGAAAGACGATGGACTCTGAAAAACCAACGGAGGGTTCTAGAGGGGAGGAGGGTGGGGGGATGGGTTAGCCTGGTGATCGGTATTAAAGAGGGCACATTCTGTGTGGAGCACTGGGTGTTATGCACAAACAATGACTCATGGAACACTACATCAAGAACAAATGATGTAATGTATGGTGATTAACATAACAATAAAAAAATTTAAAAAATAGCTCTCATATCTGCGAGACTTTATTATAACCAAGTGGAATCTATTAATATTGTTAAATTTTTTTAAAAAAGGTATTTGTGCTGGAAGAGGACTGTTTACCCTCAAAAGCCTAAAGAAAGGAAAATCCCCAAAGCACACAGTTTTACCTAAGCTCTAGTGCCTTCTGACCAAATCTACAGACGCCCAGAAGGTATTAGTACCACAGTATGAGAAGTAAAACCTTAATTCTCTAAGACACCAAGAGAAGAAGGCCTAGGGCAGGTGAGTTTTAATAGTGACAAGGAATTCAGAAAAGATTAAGCATCGGGGAAGCTACAAAAGTCAGGTGCACCCACGGTAGGGAAAGAGACAGAAGCATACATTTTGTGCAAAGACTTTGTTCAAGGCTGGGCTGTCTTACATGTGGGAAGGAGAGAGCCCAGTGGCTCTATGTAAGCTTGAGTTCGTCATACATTTTCAAATAGTAATCATACTCTGAAAGAATCACTTTATATCTTCTAACAAATTTGGGTCTTTTCTAACTCTCCTCAAAAGCTATAAGAAAAATGGATCATTTTAATAGAACTGTTGCATTGTCCTGTGACTTCACATAGACATTTGATCAGAATTATTTCAGCATTGCCCCCAAAGATGAAATCTATTTTCTGTTTGAGGTCATAATTTGTTTTTTATCTGTTATTTTCCTCTGACAATGAAATTCTTTTTTTTTCCTCTGATTTTTAATGTATTTTCAATTGAACTGAATCTCACGGCTAAGATTGTAAAAGGAAGTTAGGGATCTTCTAAGATCTTTTCCCAGCCAGGAGGATGGCGGCTTGTACACTATAAAAGGAATTTAAAGACAAGTAGAATCATTTAGGAGAAAACTCAAGTAAAGAAATAAACAACAAACATACAGAAAAGCACAAAGAAACACTGATTTATTTTCCCCAAATTATTCCGTGTAAAGACCTACAAACTGGCTTAAATCTGGATCTAGCTTGTCATGGGATTACAAATTTTAAATTGTTCTTGATTGAATCAATGATCTGAACTATCTAAGTAAAAGGCTTTTGTGTATTTATTTGCAGAAGAAATCAACCCTGAAAGTTTGTTGTGAACTTGGTAAAATCCTGGTGGTTTGGTTGTGAGCATTTAACCAGAGTGACCACAGGCTGCCTAAAATATGCATAGCCTCTTCCTTCTAATCTGGTTCTCATACTTGAGAACACTGGTGGTTTGGAATTTCAAAGTTCTTTTACCCACCCTTGTCTGCATGTGAACAATGAAAAGTGTCTATTTATCAGTACTTTGGATTCTGTTCCACTATTTTTCTTAAGTTTGCCAAAATTTAGTTTTCCACATCCAGCCAATTTTCCAGAGTGAGATAGCCAACCTGCATCTAATTATGATATTACTCGCCCTCTGATGCAGCCTTCCCCTGCTTAATGTACAACTAGAGAGGAATGTAGATCCCAGGAAAGGCTCTCTGTTAATCTCTTTCTTGTCTACTGTATTATAATGAATGGAATTCAACTTAAGGGGTCGAGAGAAGTATTACTACTTTAGATGCATTTATTGTAGCCAGAAGGAACATTTAACATCAACAAAATGAAATGCAGGATTGTTGTCAATACTATGAAAATGATTATCAGTTTCCAGCTGACAAAATGGGCAGTGAATACAATAAGGAAAAGATGTCATGCCTGTCCTCATGTACTTACATAACATGGAAAAGGTTGGTGACAAACATTTTGGAGATATTTCATATTTTGGGGAATTCTTTTTGGAACTTTTAAAACTGTGACCAAAATGGAAAGGAATTTTAAATGTCATTTTTGCAGCACTTCACATAAAAGTGTCAGTGCTCTTTGGGAAAGGTATGTGAGAAGTGCCTTTCTTTGATGTTTTCCCCTCAATCTGCTTTCTTCTTAAATCTTAGTCCTTTATGGGGG
Organism: Eumetopias jubatus; assembly: GCF_037043125.1. Taxonomy (NCBI): domain Eukaryota; kingdom Metazoa; phylum Chordata; class Mammalia; order Carnivora; family Otariidae; genus Eumetopias; species Eumetopias jubatus. The sequence continues at coordinate 82,483,152 of NW_028274808.1, forward strand.
CCTTTTAGTCATAGCATCATTTTTCAACTGCTGGATAAAGTGATAGTCAAGAGTTTGGGTGGTAGATTCTTTTTCCTAAGACATGATATAAAAATGGTTGGAGAATGATATTGATTTTATTTTTGCAGGTGAAGGGAGTTTTTTCGCCAGTTGAAAAATGATGCCATGACTAATATGACATCATTTGGTCCCCCACAAAGTTGGCTCCTCTACAGACTTAGGAAGAGACAGCTGTGAGAGAAGCAAAAATCTTTCCAACCATTAATGGGAAGACTATTTCTCCTGTGAAAAGGATCTATAACTAAAAGGGTTGGGAGAGAGTATGGAGGACTGGTAATATCTGAGAGCCTCACATTATGGTAATAGCTGAGGACTCTGTCAATCGAACACGAATGAAAAGGATTCGTTGATTTGTTTTTAAGCATTTTCATGCCCTGATGCCAACAGCTGACAGAGAACTCCAGAGGCATCTGCTCCACACCAGCCCTCGCAAACACCAAAGCCAATGATATATCATAGGATGCCATTGCTCCGTGGGTCTCAGCTCAGGGGGCATTCCATAGGTTCAGGTTTTCTTCCTGACTCTTTATATAAATGAATACATTTATGCTTCGTCTACCATCAGTACTAGTTATATCTAAAGAAGGAATTTAACTATGAGGTAGGAGTAAGGACAGGGCACTTCCGCCCCTAAGCGAATCCCTGGGGCTTCCCAAGATTCCTAAGACTAGACCAGGACATGTACTTAAATCCTGACATTAGAGGATAGGCTTCTGGCAGGCACAGCTCTCCTTACTTTCAGTTCTCATAGCCTTTCCCAGGAAGTTGGGAATCTCTTTACTTTGAAGAATCTTTCAGTGTTTCTTTTTATTAATTTACTGTGGTCCTTGGACCTGAGTGGAGACCTCTATCCCAGTTGAGTTAGCACCTCAACAGAGGGTGGGCTGGGGATTGAGACTCCAACCTGGCCACTTAGCAGCTCTGGTAAAAGATTTGGTGGGGAAGAAGGATGAAATTAATGACTAAAACAAGGCTTGAGAATTCACAAAGGACCTCCATTAGTCATGCTCCTCCAACCCCAATCACCATGGATGAGCGACAGTTGGCTGGAGTCACGTCACTTCCTGGGATCTGAGCAGAACGGAGCGTCAGGGGTCAGAGGGGCCTTGGAAGTGCTTTCTCATGCCTATCAAATTTCCCTAATGATCCAGGTCCACCCCCTTGCTATTTCAGAACAGGAATGTCATCTTATGCATATTTTCTAAAAGAGGTGTGAGTGCTAAAGTTTCCCTTTTCCCTTCATTGTCAAGTTTGTCTAGTCTCAGGACAGGTGCCATCTTACTGTTCCTTACTGAGCAGTAGGCAGCTTGCGTTTCCCGCTTAATTCAAAGCATTTTTTCCCTGGAGTTTAGCCTGGGGGGAGACTAGTTCTGGCAGGAGAATAGATGGGGATGAGTCAAGAATGCCACCTAGGCAAGCTCTGCCTGGGCAGAATCAGGAGTGTGTGCTCCAAAGGACAACAGGTACAGAACTGCAAGGAGACAGAGGAGAGGAAGAGGGGTCCCAGGAGTGAGAGCAGCGGTGACAAGGACTTCAGGCAGGCCTACCCTGAAAGTTGCAACGTCATTCTCTCTGAATGGCTCTAGCATGGTACAGTAGTCCCCCCTTATCCCCGGCTTTGCTTTTTGTGGTTTCAGTTACCCACGGTCAACTGCAGTCCAGAAGCAGATGATTCTCCTCTGACGTGAGGTCAGAAGGTCAATAGTAGCCTAACACGAAATCACAAGACCTCCATCATTCACCTCAGTTCATCTCATTTGTAGGCATTTTATCAACTCATATTATCACAAGAAGAATGAGTAAGTACAGTAAGATATTTTGAGAGACCACATTCATGTAACTTTTTTTATAGGATGTTATTATAATTGTTCTATTTAAAAAAAATTTTTTTTAATTCATGTGACAGAGATTGAGATAGAGAGAGAGGGAATATGAGCAGGGGAGAGAGGCAGAGGGAGAGGGAAAAGCAAACTCCTCGCTGAGCCAGGAGCCTGATATGGGGCTTGATCCCAGGACCCTGAGATCATGCCCTGAGCTGAAGGCAGATGCTTAACCATCTGAGTCTCCCAGGTGCCCCTATAATTGTTCTATTTTTTATTAGTTACTGTTGTCAATATCTTCCTGTGCCTAATTTATAAATTAATCTTTATCATAGCTATGTATATATAGGAAAAAGTATAGTATACGTAGGGTCCAGTACTATCCATGGTTTCAGCCATCCACTGGGGGTCTTGGAACAGATCCCCTGCAGATAAGGGGGGACAACTGTAATTGCAAATGAATCCTAAAAATTTCAAATGACAGCTAACTTGTCTACACTAGTTAGATTGAATCCAACATGGTCCTGTCTCTGCAAGTCAGCTAAGCAGATCATGTCAGGCATTTTCTTGCCAGGAGACTACCACACCGGGTGGGATTTCCAAAGGCCACGGAAAGACCTTGATGTTCAGACACCCCATGGACTGACTGATCTCTGGAAACTCAGGAGGCCTTGGGATGTCATCTTGTAGTCAGATGTAAACTTGGTGCTTGAGTGTGGCATTCAAAACCACTGTGGGGTAGGAAGGCAGCAATAGTTAGAACACTCAGAAGTAGAAAGGATGTCCCAGGAGAATTCAGACTCATTAAGGCCTCATCTTATTCCTTTATGACTTGCACAGCTACTCAAGAAAATTTCCTAAGGACCAGATGAAACTTACTATCATAGACAACCAACTTTTATTGTGTGCCTACCATGAATGAGGTACAGCTAGTTGATCCAAATGCTAATGCATCAAGGACAGTCATGGACCTCAAGAAAGTCCAATCAAGTGTAGGAGAAGACATATTTATATATGATATACACAGATGTACATATATATGTACCTGGCATATATATTTATTCATATAAACACACATATGTATATACACATATATATGTATGTATGTATGTATACTGCTACTGCCACTATGTCACTTTTGTGTATAAACTGGAATGCAATTTCTAGTGGCTTCTTCCCTAAAGTTTAATTTTCTAATTATTTTTAAAAGGTTTCTAATGCCCTTGGATACCATGGCCTCAGTAGATATTTCCTGCTTCAACGCCCCAAACTAGTCACTCAAATGTGATTACTTCCTGTGGTTAACTCTTTATTTGGTGGCTGATTCTTGGTCTTGGCCTATTTCCTTGGAATTAAAACTTTTGGTCTTCCTGAGCCCTCCTTCATTCAGGACTCAGACTTAGGTTCCTCTTTCCCCATATTTGAAGAGGCAGCCAGTGCCTTACTCTTCAGTATCAAGACTCCAGCCATGAAGAAGCAGAGGCTCAGATCCCCTTGGGATCAGAGGAAGAGAGGCTGGGCCCTAGCAAAAGTCACTCAGATTCTCTGGGCCTCAGTTAATCATTTGTTTAAAAGAGCAAACAGATATATTATTATCTAAGGTCCCCTTCCATATCTAAAATATTGGGATTCTATAGAGGAAATGTGATAATGGTCAAATCAGTGGTAGCAAAAGCCCTCAAGGCAATTGAGAACGGGCTAAATTTCATAGGGCTGGGTCGGTTGGGGGCAGGGTCCACGGAAGGTGGTGGGAGTTGGGCTTGAATTTGAAGGATGATTAGACTCAGGCCAGTGAGGCGCAACTGAGGGAGGGGATGCCACACCGGTGAATGATTGTGAGCAAAAGTAGACAAGAGGCATGTTGTGTAGGGGGAATTGATACACTAATACATCCATTTGCCTAAGACCAGGATTAATGACAATGGAGCTTGAGGTGGGCACTGCACACCAAGCAAGCGTTTTGAGGTCTCTTCCCTTAGGCCTGACAATGGAAAGCTGTTAGGAGGACAGTTGTGAACTGCTATGGGTACTGTAGGCAAGGGTGACCCCGGGATTGCCAAGGGGAAGGTGTTTCCTTATTGGTGGTTCATAGTCTCTCTAGATGATAGCATTCCTGGAAACAGTGGCCAGCACTGTTCAGGGGGAAGTACTTTGCCCAAGAACAGACCCAGCTGGTGTGGTTGTGGCTAGCATCTCAGAACAATTATATCAGCCTGCAGGAAGCAATGGGATTTTGGGGGGTGAATAATTTCGGTAGACAATGGACATGATAGGAGCTGAGCATGGCCCGACAGCTGTTGCCTATCGGCAGCAGGTCAGAGAGGAAGACAGATGTCTTGAGGGTGACCTTCTTGAATGAGTGTGTTTGGGAACTTAGGCTTCCCTTGGGGCTTAATGACATGCCATTGCTTGGCAACCATAGTGAACAGTGTAGCATTACATACCATAGGTGCAAACAAACCATAAAACACTGACAGCATGGCTGGAGGAACTCTAGCAGCCAGGTTGGGGAGAGGGGTAAATAGAAACGGACTTTATGGCAAAGATAGGGGGATGGTGAGGAATGGAGAAGGAAAGCAGGGGGGCTAAAATTACCTTAAGGCTTCTTAAACACAAGATTCCACACATGTAGGTAGGACAGGGAATAAGAGACAAAAGCAGAATGCAGAGGAGGACTAGGTTACATGTAAAGTAAAGACACAGCTGTCGGCTGCAGCACCAGCATGCCCTTGAATGAGATGGCATGGTCTCATGAGGGAGCCGCCGGTAGCCTGTCTCTAGCCTACAGAAAAGGGGGTACGATTTCCTTAGTCCCAAACTCCAGCAGCCACGGGAAGCGATCCCATGCCATGCTTTGACTTTAACATTAGCCAGAGCCTGGGAGGGCATCTATTTCTCCTGTGGCAGGTCCAGGGCCTTCAGTGACCACAAAGAAAGGGGACAATGATTCTCCTAAGCACCTAGAGATGCCAAGACATCTAGAAACCACAATTAACCTCCATTTATACCACTGTTTCTTGATCTTACTTTAAATTCTAAACACTTGCCTGTATATGCAAATTAAATTAACAAGGGTTTTCACATGACAGAAAGGATCTACCCCTTTACAAAAGAGACCGTTAATACTTTATTAAATTTTCAAGTATCTTGCTTGTATCTAACTTTTCTGTAACACATCCACTATGAGAATAGTGTAAACTTGACTTTCCCTGTTCCATTTTTCTGAGGAAGAACTATTTTATAAAAAGTCATTTATATGCAAAAGTTTCAAAAGTAATATATATATTTTAGCTCCATAATTATAGATTTATTTTTCATTTTGAAGGAGTTTCATCTACATTTTACTCTTCTTTTCAGAGTGCTGATTTCACTAGAAATCAGAAACACCATGTAATTAGCACTTTTAATATTCCACTAAACAGCAAATTAGATTTCTTATTATCTGTCATCAAGTAATACTGATACCACTTTATTACTAACCCTACTACAAAAGTGGGATGAACTGATACCTTTAAGCTTTTGTCATCTCCTCTCTTTTCAGTTGGAATTGAAAAGAATGTACAATGAAAGAAAATGAGGTATTATAATAACAAGCACCCACATAGCCCTTAATGTTTCAAATATTCATATACACTTTCCACTTAGTGACCTATTTAATCTTTACTACAAGTCTATGAGGTAGTGACAGTGTTCACCCCTTTTACGGAAGAGGGTACAGAGGCTGGGAGAGGTTACATTCCTTGCCTAAATTCACAGAGCTATCAGTCAGAAGCAAATCTGGAAATTATAACTCAGGGAGTCTTGCCCTGGTGTCCAGTCTCTTAACCACTCCACTCTTCTGCCTATAGTCGTCTGGGGTTTTTTGTTTGTTGTTTTAAAAAAAATTTTTTGAAGTAGCTAGGTAAAGTTATTAAATAGTCACCTGACTCTTGAAACCTCTTCTGCTTTCTCTATATGGGAGCAAGTGCCAGTATCTAGTCCTTCAGAGCACAGAATGAATCTCTTGTTTACTCATTGTTTTTTGTACTGAACTAACATATTTCTAGTTTCGACTCTGTGGCATTTTCTAGTACGTTTATCCTCTGTTTGTATCATGCTGTTAACTAAAAATGACTAGAAATTTAGGCCAAACTGGAAAAAATGAAATCTAGTTCTCCATCTTTCTTTTAGTTGTTTCTCCCAACGTTTTCTTTATCAGACCTGTTGGAGAAGAAGAGTATATGAGTGTCACTCCTGCTGCATTTCTTTTAGCCTGATTTTTTTTTTTTAAGTCTCCCACATTCCTTAAGACTGACCACAGTAGAGTTAAAATGCCTGAGGCAGGTATAGGAGCCTCTACTGTCCATCAGCTAAGTCAGCATTTGCAAATCCTATTTTGCTTGTCAAGAGTTTTCTCTACATTCCTTTCCGAGTACAACATGTGCATTGCATCAAGAATGGTAATGTTCCGTGAGTCCTGCTTCCCGGGACACTGGCTACCATTGACTGCATGTAGAATTCTGCCAACAATTCTTTCCTTTTCCCTGCTCTTTAATTTAGCTCACTGCCAAGGGAATCATAAAGATGCATTTGGTGGCAGGATAATGAATTTCAGGGATGTAAGCCTGTGATATAATCTACTATCAGTACTGATAGAGTCCCCACCCAAACACCCTCCCCCACCCCTGCACCTTTTATTTCTTTCCATGTTCCTAACCAATCTTTTTTCTTCATTTAGCAAAAATGGGAAGCTATCCACTGGGAATTCCCATTATCTTAACTCTGCTAGTTAAAGTTCCTAGTTCACATTTAGTTCCTATAATTTCCAGGGCTCTTCTTCGAGTAGTCCATTGCTTCACTTAACCTAATGCCTTACTTTACATTTTTTTTTTTTTTAGTTTAACTTCTGCCTTATTTTACTTTATTTTCTTTAGAAGAAAAAGTGATGTGGAATTACCTATGTGAGCAGAACATGCTCCCTCACTGTGCATGTCTACTGATAAAATTTTAAAATAACCAAGTCCTGAGGATGGACACATAGATCACTGGAAAAGAATTGAGAGTTCAGAAATAAACCCTTGTATTTATGATCAACTGATTTTTGACAACGATGCTGAAGCAATTTCAATAGGAAAGGGATAGACCTCTTTTCAACAACTGGTGCTAGGACATTTAGATAGTCACACTCGGTAGGATGAACTTAGACTCTTACCCCACACCATACCGAGAAATTAACTTAAAATGGATTAGAATTGATTATTTGGTCTTTGGGTGTTGAGTTTGATAAGTTCTTTATAGATTTTGGATACTAGCCCTTTTATCTGGTATGTCATTTGCAAATATCTTCTCCCATTCTGTCGGTTGTCCTTTGGTTTTGTTGACTGTTTCTTCTGCTGTGCAAAAGCTTTTTATCTTGATGAAGTCCCAATAGTTCATTTTTGCCCTTGCTTCCCTTGCCTTTGGCGATGATTCTAGGAAGAAGTTGCTGCAGCTGAGGTCGAAGAGGTTGCTGCCCGTGTTCTCCTCTAGGATTTTGACGGACTCCTGTCCCACATTGAGGTCTTTCATCCATGTTGAGTCTATTTTCATGTGTGGTGTAAGGAAATGGTCCAGTTTCATCCTTCTGCATGTGGCTGTCCAATTTTCCCAACACCATTTGTTGAAGAGACTGTTTTTTTTTTTTCCATTGGACGTTCTTTCCTGCTTTGTCGAAGATTAGTTGACCACAGAGTTGAGGTTCCATTTCTGGGCTCTCGATTCTGTTTCATTGATCTATGTGTCTGTTTTTGCGCCAGTACCATACTGTCTTGATGATGACAGCTTTGTAATAGAGCTGGAAGTCCAGAATTGTGATGCCACCAGCTTCGCTTTTCTTTTTCAACATTCCCCTGGCTATTCGGGGTTTTTTTCTGGTTCCATACAAATTTTAGGATTATTTGTTCCATTTCTTTGAAAAAAGTGGATGGTATTTTGATAGGGATTGCTTTAAATGTGTGGATTGCTCTAGGTAGCATTGACATCTCACAATATTTGTTTTTCCCATCCATGAGCATGGGACGTTTTTCCATTTCTTTGTGTTTTCCTCAATTTCTTTCATGAGTATTTTATAGTTTTCTGAGTACAGATTCTTTATCTCTTTGGTTAGATTTATTCCTGGTATCTTATGGTTTTGGGTGCAACTGTAAATGGGATCGACTCCTTAATTTCTCTTTCTTCGATCTTGTTGATGTATAGGAATGCCACTGATTTCTGTGCATTGATTTTATTTCCTGCCACTTTACTGAATTCCTGTATGAGTTCTAGCAGTTTTGGGGTGGAGTCTTTTGGGTTTTCCACAAAGAGTATCATGTCATCTGCAAAGAGTGAGAGTTTGACTTCTTCTTTGCCAATTCGGATGCCTTGTATTTCTTTTTGTTTTCTGATTGTTGTGGCTAGGACTTCTAGTACTGTGTTGAATAGCAGTGGTTATAGGGCAGAAGACATGAACAGACATTTCTGCAAAGAAGACATCGAAATGGCCAATAGACACATGAAAAAGTGCTCAACATCACTTGGCATCAGTGAAATACAAATCAAAACCTCAATGAGATACCACCTCACACCAGTCAGAATGGCTAAAATTAACAAGTCAGGAAACGACAGATGTTGGCGAGGATGCGGAGAAAGGGGAACCCTCCTACACTGTTGGTGGGAATGCAAGCTGGTGCAGCCACTCTGGAAAACAGTATGGAGGTTCCTCAAAAAGTTGAAAATAGAGCTACCCTACAACCCAGCCATTGCACTACTGGGTATTTACCCCAAAGATACAAATGTAATGATCCAAAGGGGCACGTGCACCCCAATGTTTATAGCAGCACTGTCCACAATAGCCAAACTATGGAAAGAGCCTAGATGTCCATCAACAGATGAATGGATAAAGAAGAAGTGGCATATATATATGTGTATATATATACACATATATATACATAATGGAATATTATGCAGTCATCAAAAAATTGAAATCTTGCCATTTGCAATGACATGGATGGAACTAGAGGGTATTATGCTAAGTGAAATAAGTCAATCAGAGAAAGACAATTATCATATGATCTCACTGATATGAAGAATTTGAGAAACAAGAGAGAGGATTATAGGGGAAGAGAGGAGAAATGAAACAAGACAAAACCAGAGAGGGAGACGAACCATAAGAGACTCTTGATCTCAGGAAGCAAGCTGAGGGTTGCTGGAGTGGAGGGGGTTGGGAGTGATGGGGTGGCTGGGTGATGGACACGGGGGAGGGTAAGTACTATGGTGAGTGCTGTGAATTGTGTAAGACTGATGAATCACAGACCTGCACCCCTGAAACAAGTAATACATTATATTTTAATAAAAAAATGGATTAGATTTATAAATTAACCCATACAGTGGCACCGGGGTGGCTCAGTCGTTAAGCATCTGCCTTCAGCTCAGGTCATGATCCCAGGGTCCTGGGATGGAGCCCTGCATCGGGCTCCCTGCTCAGTGGGGGAGTCTGCTTCTCCCTCTGCCTCTGCTGCTCCCCCTGCTTGTGCTCTGTCTCTCTCTCTGTCAAATAAATAAATAAAATCTTAAAAAAAATAAAAATAGAATAAACCTGTACATTTATGGTCAATTAATATTACACATGGCAAAACAATTCAATGAGTAAAGGATCATTTTTTAACAAATGGTGATAAGACAGCTAAATACATGTAAAAAAATGAAGGTGGGCCCTTGCCTCATATAATATATAAAAATTAAATCAAAATGGATCAAATACTTAAATATAATAGTTAAATCCATAAAACATCTAGAGAAAAAGTATATGTACATCTCATGACCTTGGATTAGGCACTGGTTTCTTAGAAATGATACCACAAAAAAAAAAAAAAACCCACAAATAAATTAGACTTTTTTGAAATTTAAAAAAATGTTTGTGCTTCAAAGGACACCAATGAGAAAATTAAAAGACAATCCCTAGAATGGGAAGGAATATTTCCAAATAACATATTTCAAAAGGATCTAGTATATAGAATATATAAAGAATATTTACAACTTAATAATAAAAAGACAAAAAGCATTTTTTTAATGGAAAAAGGATTTGATTAGACAGTATAAGTACATTTGTATTGGCCATACAAATGGCCAATAAGCACATGACAAGATGCTCAGCATCATTAGTCAGTAGGGAAATGCTGAGCAAAATCACAGTGAAATACTGCTTCATACTCACTAGGATTGTTGTACTTTTTTAAAAAAGGACAATAATAAATGTTGGTGAAGAGGTGGAGAAATTGGAACCCTCATACACTGCCGGTAGCAATGTAACTTGGTACAACCACCTTTGGAAAGAGAGTGGCATTTCCTAAAAAGTTAAAAAACAGAGTTATCATCTACCTCAGTAATTCTGTACATAGATATATACACAAAGAATTGGAAAAAATGTTTATTTACACAAAAACTGGTACATGGATATTTGTAGCTACATTATTCATAATAGTCCAAATGTGGGAACAGTCCAAATGTCCATCAACTGATAAATGATTAAACAAAATGTGGTATGTCCATACAATGGAATGTTATTCAGCTGTAAAAAGTATGAACTACCAATACATGCTACAACATGTATGACCTTGAAAACATTATTCAAAGTGAAAGAAGCCAGGCACAAAAGGCCCCATATTGTATGATAACATTTACATGAAATGTTCAGAAAAGGCAAATCACTTATAGAGACAGAAAGTAAAGTGATGTTTGTCTGGGGCCCATGCAAGGACAATGATTAGGATATGGTTAAGTTCTGTCACATAGAGAATTTTTCTTGGGTCTCTAAAAAAACTCCCAAATAAGAGCTCATATTATAAGGTACTCATTAAATGCTTTATATGGATTATTTACTTAATCCTCACAAAAACACTATGAAGTAGGTATTCATTTTATGATTCCCATTTTTCAGAAGTGGAAACTAAAGAAAAAGAGATTGGATAATTTACCAAAAACCAGTCAATTAGCAAGCAGCATGTCTGAGATTCAAATACAAGGCAATTTGATTCCAGAACTACCCCCCTTAACATTAACCTTTCTGGGATGAGACAGTTTCATGGTTATTCAGCAAAGCTTACTTAAATTTATCAGGTAAAACATAATCTGTGGCTTAATTATAATATGATTGACTCATCAAGCATTTCCTTGGGGGAGATTTCGTGTGGGGGGAATTGGACAGTTCTCTAAATCATTAAAAGACAATCCCATAACAATTATTTTGAAAAAATGAAATATTATGTCTAACTGAACTATCAGCTTAGCAGAAAGCAAGTTGGGACAGACTCCCCTGGCCTCATGGTGTCTACATTTATCCAGCTAAGTTCTAAGCAGCATTCCCCAGTCTCAGCTCAGATGACTTCAATGGTCCTTACTCTACTCTATAATGAGCTTGGTGCCAAAGACCACATCCTTTTTTTTTTTTTTTTTAAGATTTTACTTATTTAATTGTCAGAGAGAGGGAGAGAGAGAGTGAGAACAAGCAGGGGGAACTGCAGGCAGAAGCAGGCTCCCCTCAAGCAGGGAGCCTAGTGCGGGACTAGATCCCAGGACCCTGGGATCATGACCTGAGCTGAAGGCAGAAGCTCAACCGACTGAACCACCCAGGTGTCCCCAAAGACTGCATCCTAATGCAGGCCAGGTGACAGACCTGTAACCCATAGTGAACCTCCAAATGACTAACGTGCGTCTGAGGCCTGACCTGGTGGCCTAGAGGGTCCGTGCCTCCTGAACCTGTCCCTGACCCTCAACCACAGGCCTTGGACTCCAAGAAGAGATCGGAGAGAATGGAAGATGGCTGCTTAGACTCCCTGAACTTGGCAATTCATTCGTAAAGTAAAGATGATCATCATCTTCTCCAATATAACAGAATTTTTTTGAGCATTAAAGAAACACAACCAATGTGACATCCTCGAAAATTATAAAGCATTATCACAAGCAGGTCATGCTTATTAATGTGTAAGGCATTTTGTGAATCTAATCTGATTTTGCTCTGGATTTCTACTACCCACAGATTTCCCTTTTTTTCAGCTAGGTTTAAATCCTGCCATCATCATTACTGAACATTAATTTCACAAAATCAGACCTGGCCAAAAATGTTGCCATCGTAATTCAAAACTTTGGAAAGCAGAATGATTTATGGCATTGGAAAAGTAAACATCAGATCTTCCACTGAAGTTTTATTATTCACCTAGCAACATGACAAAATTGCCTACAAATGACTTAACCAGGCATTAGATTTTCTTTAAAATAAATGTAATTAATATAGTTCAATATCAAAGGGAAAAGTGAGTATCTCTTAAATCTCAACACCTCAAGTAAGCTTTTTGTTGGTTTTCTTTATCTTTCTGGGCTGGACCCCTGTTTTTAGTGGTCATGTTTTCCGAAGCTTTTATTAGTGAGACAAAGAGGACTTTATTTGGCTTTTGTTCCTTGGGGGGGGGGAGGGAAAGGAGCTCATGTGCTAGTATCTGGAGAATTTCAAACCTCATTGTTTTATTATTTTTTTCTTTTTCCCAAAAGATCAATCTATCCCCCTGTGCCTTCTTAACCCCCTTTCCGTGGAATCCCTATGTGAGCACGCAAGTGTTAGAACTTGTGTGGCTGCTCCTGCTTCAGATTATTTAGTGCATATTGCAGAACCAACGTGTGTATTTTTCTTGTCCATGGATCATTTCATTGCCACATACCTAAACAGCTGGAAAGAACTGACACTCAGTGTTGGTAATTCACTCTATGTGATGTTTGCATCTGTGTCTTTTTGGTAATTCAAGGGCTGGTTTGGGGGTGAGTGTCAACTTCATAAACTTCTCTTCAGCCAAATGTAACTTGATTTATCTGCCGCTTAGTATGCTGAGCTTATCTTTCCGTTTTCACCGTTCCTGACAAGGAGATATTCTTATTAAAATAAATGTATATTATTATGCATTTTTTAGCTGAGAAATTCTAAGAAACGTGGTATAGCGATAGATCAGAGAACAAAAGTATAAGGGAGAAAAGTCAGTCTCTCTTTGATGAATCATCTTTTTTTTTCTTTGATACTATGATTGCTATCAACAGTCTCAGGTAGAGCAGTCTACCTCTCAACAAGTTTAGGAACAAAGAGAAAAACTGAATTAAATTTTGAGCCAGATTTTAAGAGGAAGGTTATTTATGAAAAGCAAAGTAAAGCAGGAAAAAAATAGTTTTTAAAGCTTCCCACTGAATGAGTTCTTTCTTAACCTATAGTTACCATCAATGTTTTATTCTCTGCTTTTATTGACATATCATCTTTTTGTTCGACTTCTGTCAAAAATTACACTGTTCATAACGTTTAACCATTGGTAGAGCACCAAGAAAATTGTAAGGGATTGCCTCACGCTCTAGGTCTATACCCCCCAGCCAACAACTGGTTTCCTCCGTGACTGAGTGAGGGTCAATTCAATCGAATCATTTGACTTATTTGTCACTAAATTTGTGACCTAACGTTTCTTTTTTTTCTTGAAAAACAGCTACTTCATTCAACTAAATTAACTAAGTGGATCACACAACCTATTGTGCACTCATAGCATTTAAATATTTTTGGAGGGCGCTGCTTCTCAGTATTAGGTATGAGTGAATGTCCCTTCCTCAGAGAAGAGCTCTGAGCTTCCGTGTCTTTCTGTGTCTGCTCTTGTTCCTGGGAGGCAGGGATTCTAGAGGACCGTATCTGGCTAATAGAACCCTATTATTAGTTGAGGCAAGCACGATTTCACTTGTATACATAGCTAGTTCTCCAACTTTACTCTCAATTACAGTATCTCCTGTTTAAAGTTTCAAACCAACCTAAAAAATCTTGTGAATTATTTACCAACCCAACATAAATTTTCTTCAGCAAGTTGTCTTTGATTCTTTGGCTTGCAACACATTCTGCGCCAAATCTGAAAAGCACTCTGGAAAGTTTATTCACAGGCCAAGCAATCAAAGCTGTGCCTTTTTAGTTTTGAGAGTTGTTGTTTTTTTTTTTTGAAACTGCCACAATTTCATCATAAAAAAATATCAAACAAAGCTGTCTCCTGTAGTGAAATTGTCTGTTTGCCCACATACATGTACAGGTAATTACCAAGGTTAACCGGTAATGTTATTTAAGTAATCGTTTTTATATTGTATAATTATGTAATTGTGATTATATGTGGCATATTATTATAGAGGTTTTCAAAAGCACATGGCTTTTTAGTGTAGATAGATAAATTCAAGCATGGCAAGGTAATTGGAATCATCCGAGTTCATGTGAATTGCCTCTCAGAGAACTTCTGTTCTTTCTCTTTTCTTTCATTTATTTTTTAATGTTTCCATGACCCAGAATAAAAATATCTGGAAAACGTACCTTAACTCAAAAAGAGAAGGAAGATTCTGGATCTTTGTGTGTTTCTATTGACATAAACATGCAAATTAGCAGAAATGGAAAGGATTTGAAAAATGCTTCTAGACCCTTACAACTTTTTTCCTTTCCTTTTCCGTGCCATGAACTTCAGCAAAACCTTACACAACATCAATGAGATCAGAATAGACTAATGAAGGTAGAAGTGAGAAATGATCATAGATGCTTAGGCTGCAAAGCTCTTCTCCTTTGTTTGTCCCCATGTGCTTTTACTCAGGAAGGTGATTATCACCGCCTTCCTTAAAGAGTTTCTACCTGAACGATACCTCCTGTCATCATGGGTGTTTTCCCACTAAATCTTTGTTTCTTTTGCTGTAAGATCCAGCAAGTAAAATTCCTTCCAAGTCCTTTAGGAAAATGGAGAATTTTACTAAGCATGTAAGTTCCCTTGAGACATGGATGTGAAGCATTTGAAAAGGATGGATTAATTTGAAAAATGGTTGGCATGTATTCATTAGTCATTTTTTTTCCTATACAATATATTTAGTTATATATTTTCAGAGAAAACATGATCTTTGAAAAGTTTTTAAGGAATGTGCTTAAAACAGCTTACCTCATGGTAGTGTTTTAGCTAATTTATCAATTTAAATCATTAACTTCTAACTAAACAATAAACATTTCCAATTTTAATACATGTTTTATAAAACACACATTTCTAATCATTGCAACACCTTAGAGTCTCTAAATTCTTATAGTGTAGTTTTCATAACCTTTAGGCTCTTTTCCAAATTTCTGTTCTAGCATATTTTTATTGTATCAACTTTAATGAGAGAAAAATAAGTCTTGCAAAACAAATTTCAGGATCTAGGAAGTGGATTAATGAGGCCACTTGATTTCTCTTTTCCACTGAAGCTGGTTCACATGTATTTGACTACTGAAAATATTTATAACACTCATAGTATAGCCTAAGGATTAAGGCCTGTGTTTAAATCCTAGCCATAACACTTACCAACCTTGGGCAAAATGGACATCTTTAGGCTTCCATTTTTTTCCCTGGCATCTTGGGGGACATGTTCATCCCGACTTTGTGGATATGCTCGAAGGAATAAATGAGTCAAAGGGTAGAAAGTACTCTGCACTGTGCCTTGAACATAGTTTGTTTTTAATACATGTTAGCTTTAAAATAATAACATTTTAACGTGCTAATAGGTTTCCTACATCATTCTTGAACCATATTTAAAATCTGGGTCATGGATTGCATGGCAGGGCACCGACCAATGTATACTTCCTTATTTGGCTCTTTACTGTCTTCCTTCAATCAAATAAAGCATCTCCTCATTTGCTCACGCATTTATCACCCAAGTCCATGCCCCTCCCTGAAGGCCTGTCCTGTCTTTCACAAAACTGTTTTGCCCTTTTTGAAAATACTAATTATTTTTTACCTGTTTCAGGAAGTCTTCCCCATAGGTAAGATGCTAAATTTCACCTATTTATTTTGTTCTACTCATTTGGACTGCTGCTGTTTGGTTACACTAATGTTTAAGTGTGTGTGTGTGTGTGTGTGCGCGTGCGTGCGCACATATATGATATGTACTTGCACAGAAATTTTTTGTCTAGCTTCTTTTTTAATCTAAGAGGGCAGTGCTTCCAATGTAGACCATGTGTAGAAGTGCCATTCTGGGGGTCAAGCAAGATCTAGTATGGTCAACTGATTGCCAGAGTGGCCTTGGACAGTGAGGGAGCAGCCGAGACCCTTTTTTAAACTTTAAAAATACACATTTGGATATGATTTCATGCTTGAATATTACAGCTATAAAATAGAGACCCATACCTAAAGAATAATACATACATTTTTCATCTATATGGTCCCACATTATTATGAAGGAAATTCATTTAGGAAGTTTTTTTTTGCTTGTGAGAAAGAAACCTGTTCACAGGTATAGGAGAGCGGGTAGTCATTTGGATTCTTTCGTGTGGGAACGAAGGAAAAGCTAAACAGAAGAATAATAGGAGCTCTAGGAACCTGGAGCAGCAGGATCTTGTCTCCTGGGTCATCATTACCGTGACTCAGCTCTCCTCAGCATGGTTGCTCCTCTCTGCTCTCACTGCTGACAGATTTTGCCAAACCCCATTCTTCTACATCCCATGACCCCAATTTTTGCCACGTCGGATTACCACCTGCTCTATTAGTCGCTAGTTTTTTTTGTTTGTTTGTTTGTTTGTTTAAATCAACTCACTTTTTATTCAGCACACTAGCCTTGCAATACAGGAAAAATGAATACAATGACATCCTCAGCCTGTGGGTCACTTCCATTTTCATCTTGAAGAGCAAGGGGAATCTACGAATACCCCTCTCCTTGTCTCCTTTCCCCCAGCAGCAGGTCCTAATCTTGGTTACATTTTAGGACCACCTGAGTGATTTAAAAATACCTTTGCTTAGAAAGTACTTCCACAGATTACCTTGTGGTGAGGCTTGGGAAGCAGTATTTTTAAAACCCTGGGTGATTCTAATGTGTAGTGAAGGCTAAGGACAACTGTCTGAGAAATGTCTCTCCCCCAGTCCCTCTACTTTGAAAGAATTTCAGAGACATGAGTCTGCAGGCCGTGAATGAAAGCAAGGCAGGCTGCATGTGCCCTCCTGTGGAATATCTTACCAGAGTCATCTGATTTGGTATTAAATGTGTATACAGTTTTAGAAATGCTTAGTCTCTCCATATATTCTGTTTATTGTTGTGGGGTTTTTTTTGTTTGTTTCTTTGTTTTGTGTTGTGTGTGTGTGTGTATGTATTTTTGGTTTTGTTTTTGCTTCTAGCTTCTGCCTCTTCTTAACTTCAATAATCATCATGGTTTCAATTTCTCGTGAATTTTTCCGGTACATCCTCAACATCAGTTCCCTTGGCACGGTGACCCCATCATCTCTATTTTCTAGTACAAAATGCTGACAGAGAGAAGTTGACTGGCATAGCTCAACTTTGCAGTCTGCATCGTCGTTGCTGTTAATATTGCTGGCCCACAGGTCCAGGGTGCTTCGTTGACACACTGGCGAGAGACCAGGGAAGTAGTCATCTGCTATTGAACAGCAGTGCCTCAGCAATGAGGCTTAGAGATTCTTTGAAAGGATATCACTCTCATTGAGGCATTGATTGGTTTGGCCTGGAGACTGTGTTTTCCTCATATAGCTCAACACTAGAATCAACTCGGGACCTTGAGAATTCTGGGTCTATCTATCTACATTCTAAGTCAGTAAATCTTGGGAGTAGGGGCAGACTTTGAGAATTCACATTTTTTAATGACTGCCAAGGAAAATTTAACAGTGACTTTGTTTTGGGAACCCTGGGTAAATTGATCTCTGATGTTCTTTACTCTAAAAATGTATGGTTCTGTAATAAATTCTACAAGATAGATATTAACCTCGCCTTCTGAATGCAAAGACCATGGCTTCTATTGAGATTCACAGAGAAGTGTTTCCAGGAAACATTAATTGGTGCTTGGATAACAAAGGATAGTGAAGGGAAGTGCTGAATGCTAAATCCTCTTCTTAGATATTAACAGTGTATTAGAAGATTCGAAGCTGAAAAGGCCTGTGGTCGAAAGAAACCCATTTCATAGCCATTGAGCTAACTTGTTTGCAAAAGTGACAACTTTGTCTCAAGAAGCCTATTAATACTTCTTCAAGCCGTTTTCCCTTAGTAGGGTTTGGAGGCTCCAGGTCTGCACAATATTCTGTATACAGTGACTTCTCAATAAATGCTACTGATTGACAAATGACTAATAGAAGAAAGGCAGAGGCTGAAACTTAGATTCATCAATTTTGTTAATTGTTAGCAGCCTGAGTAAAAGTTTTGATAAAGAGGTCAGAACTAATGGTTCCAATGAGGCTTTCGTATTAACTAAGGTTTCATTCATCTCAGCTGCCAGTGCATTTGATTAATGTACACTAGGACCTCCTCCCAACCAAAGAGAATTATAATTTTTCTTCTATACCATATGGTGGTAGAACAGGAACAGGACATACAAATGTGGACTGTAAGCTATTCATCATCCTCTTAAACCTCATTTGCATTTCAGAGTTTCAAGTACAGTAAAATTGATACCTATTAATTAAGGATGCTGCTTACCCAGATCTGTGCATAATATCCAATATGTGTTTATTATATGAATCAGATCCTTTTTGCGTTTTTGCTCCCTAGATTTTCTTTTTCAGCCACACCTAGAGCAGATACTGCAAACAACGAGGTGAGTTGGCATTATTGATATAAGGGAGAGGGAACCAGTGTTTGCCAGAAGTTGATCTTTGTCTCGGGTGGATTAATCACAGCTGAGGTCAAGATGAATAAATCTATGTTCCAGAATGTCCCGGTTACAGTTCAAGACTAAAAGAAAACAAAGGAAGTTAGGGGCTAGAAAGAGGAAGGAAGTGAAAGACTCTACAAAAGAAAATACAGATGTTCTAAGAGTCTCATTATTGTTATAATTTGACTTTGTAAAAAGTCCAGTTGGACTTTGTGATGTTTAGTCTTAATCAACAACATGCTCTATTGTGTCAATTCCATCACAGGACAGGGAAAAAGAAATATCTTGGGACCAATTTTATTAAAAGTTTATTTACATACAAAAGAAGAATATGTACTTTTAATTCTTTTTAATTAAAAATAATATATATATATATATAATATACACATGCATACATACACACAACACATATACACGCAGAATCAGTGCAACACTTGCTTTCTCCTACAGGAAAAATAGCTAAATATTTTCCTTTGAAATTTTCCATGCCATTACTCTTCAAAATAAACTAAGACTGTGAATAGCCATATTTTTACAAAAGTCACTGGCTTAGGTAAAAACAGTTTAAATAGCTAGATTCCTGCAAATGCACTTAGAATATGTTTATAATATAGAAGATTCATTTCCAGTGGTATTTCACTGAAGCAGTTGCTTACATTATTGGAAATGGGGAAATTGTTGCCACTTGGGTCAGTCCATTTTCATCTCTGACTACCCAAAAGCATGTGTGCATATTAACCCTTCAAGAGCTTGCCCAGACTCACTGTCCACTGATTTCAATTGAATGGAGATGGAAATTTTTCTTCTTGTAAAGCTTCTAGTCTGGGTGTCTAGATAGCATGGTGATAAGCATCATATAAACACTGAGAGGGATGGAATTCACGTTACCTTTATCTATGCCTCCTTTCATATACAGTATGTGTCATAGACAGACACCAGTGTCTCATTACATGACCACCCACAGAACATTACCCAATGTGACATTCTTCAGGGGAAATTAACAGAACTGTTTCACCACATCAGTCTCTTCCAAGAACACTGATTCAATAATAGTACTTAAAAAGTGACCAGATGCCCATGGAAGCTTCCCTCTTCCACTGTTTTGGCTGGGAGGCATAAGAAATACCTCAAATTCTAAAACTATTCAAAGCAGAATGATGCAGAAGGAAACACACGCTCACACACACAAATATGCTCATGGACAAATACACACACACGTATACGGATTCCAACTTATCATCTAGGTGGTGTTTCTACTTCTCAGTATTTTCTCACTACAGACATGTAACCATCCCTTCTGTTAGTCTCCAAATTCTCCTACTAATTGTTCAGAATCATAGTAAGTGCATAGAGAATAGTTCTCTTTTCCTTTAAAGACATTTTCAAAAAGTCAAGGGGCTCATTGGACTTTAAGGAATAATGATGATTACAAATGAAATCCCATCCTAGAAATATTCAGGAATGTAATCAGTATTAGAAATCTTAGAAATCTGAATTTTTATTCCCTAATACTTCTCTAAGAGTCATTTATGAAAAATATTTTTATGGACATTTCATAATAGTTTTTAAAATAAAGAGAATCTGACGTAGATTTTTATACATATATTGCTTTTCCAAGGAAGCAAAACTTGATCTGAGTGTTGACGTAGTAACTGGAATGTCCATGGCAGAAGTAAAAGGCCATCATCAACCTCATTTTGTTTTTACATAGATAGTATTTCGTGTGTGAGAGCTGAGAAGAAAACTATATGACCTTTTTAAAAAAAGAATAGCAGGCATAGAATTTGGTGATTAGGTGGCATTAAATAAGAATAAACGATAGGTGGGCGCCTGGGTGGCTCCAGTTGGTTAAGCGACTGCCTTCGGCTCAGGTCATGATCCTGGAGTCCCAGGATCGAGTCCCACATCTCCCTCTGACCCTCTTCCCTCTTGTGCTCTCTATCTCTCATTCTCTCTCTCTCAAATAAATAAATAAAATCTTTAAAAAAAAAAGAATAAATGGTAGGTAATGACAAAGTCCTGTTGAAAGAATGGGCCCTGGTGGAAGGAGGAATTTGGAGGAAGAAGATAGAACCACCATTTATTGAACATGAACATGAATTAGGTACAGACCAGGAGTAGTGTGTGAGAGTGTGTGATAGAAGATGGCAAAGCTTACAGTGCTTCATGTTTTCCAGTTTCACGGCATACTCAGCTATTGCAATTTGTAAGACTTGATAAAGCAGGCTAAACTATCTAATATCACACTGAGTTGAATTAAGAACCCCAAAAGCCCAGTTGGATAAAGAGTTAAAGGGCAATCTCTTCTCCAAATAAGCCTACAATCATAGTCTCAACTTCGGGGCTATCACTTGTGTGCTGTCCATCAGTTTTTCACTTAAAATAAAATGCAAGACAAAATGGGAACTATAAAGACAATTTTTATTTTCCCTTTGGCTTGGTGTTATCAATTGGCCTAAAAATGTGTGACCCTGTGGAATCTAGTATGTAATTATTTCTAATTCCTCAAAATCGAAAATTCCTCAAGATTATTGGTTTTGAGGGGGTTTTGAGGGGGCTTAAAACTAACCACTTTAGGGGTAGGAGTATGTTCTAAAGAAACTATTTTGTCTGTTTGTTCAGAGGAGTTCTCTACATGTAAGTTAAGTAATCTTTAGAAGAACAGGAGGTGCTGATAGAATAATTGTGTTTACTCTTCCCACTTCATGATTTCTCTCTTATAAACATTGTTTTGCATTATTGGGCTCTGCGTTCCTTTTTCTCATCTGTTGTTTTACAAATATTTTTCTAATTGCCTGAGACAGTGTGGTCCAATAAAGTTAAGTTGACTTTGGATTGAACTTGTTTGTCTGATCTCTTGCCAGAGGTTATAGTCACCCACTTGAACTGACTTTCACTCTGTTTCTTGGTGTCTCTCTCTCTCTCTTTCCCTTTTATGTCCTTTTTTACTCATTGTCCACATCCTCCCTTCCCCAACCCAATGTACAACTGCAGAATTAATTCTCAAGACATCTATAGACAAATTATTTAAAGAATAAGTTCCTCCATATTTGTCTTCTATCATCTATCCTCTCTGTCCGTCCATCCACCCAACTTCCATCCATCTACTTTAGCCACCTAAATCAACAGATCAGAGTTTCAATCCAAGTCACTGGAGGAGGTGCACTAAATGCTTAGAAAACAAGAGTGCTTGGAATAACTCATTTGTTTGACGTCTGGAAACACTTTACAAACAACCTCCAGGAAAATAACAAAGCAAATAGTGCTGGTCTACCGCAATGGAACAGATATGGTGTGTGATCGGTTAGCTGCAACCCACAAATAAACACAGACATGCAATATAGCAAGCAAAAACAGAAACCACATTATTGTCTATCACAGACTGAAGAGTTCAGAATAAACTTAAAGCCTCATATGTGTGACTTCTAGACTCTGAAAGGAAGGTTAAAAGCTTCAAGGACTCTTCCTGGTTTTGTATAGTAAGCTCCTGAGTTTCCCTTTAACACCAAAGATCAACCATTTATTTTAACACCTACCCACTTTGACCAAAGCCTAAGTCTTGGAAGTCCTCATTCCTGTTGCTCTTTCTGACTGCTTTAAGAGAATAGAGCCGCATGACACTGCAGGCTTTGGCCTCACATGGTGCAGTGATAGTTCCCTTGTCCCATATCAAGCTAAACCTAGGACTGGTCTACCAAAATGGCACTATGCGAGGTGAGGCTTTTCCATGCATTCGGGCTACAGTTCTTCATTTACAGGATTAATAGACATTCTCTGCTTATTTGGAAATGTGAAACAACTTTGTTTTGTCTTTAAGTTACGCTTATTGTATCTTAACTTTCTTTCACTTAGTCTCTAAGGACAGACGACCACCCTCATCTCTGTATTATATTCCACTTAAAAAGGTGAATTGTTCACCTTTTTTCCTATCCTTAATTATAGACTTGCATCTGAACCTGTTTGCAAAGTGGGATTGACCATAATTTAGGAACAAAGATAGAATTGTTTTGTTTCTCCTAAGTCTGAGGCAACAAGAGTATGCTTGTTCTTCCAGTGTTTCATCTTCCCATTTAAAACTTTATTCTTTTTGATTTTTCCTAAACAGTCTACTTGGTTACTATTCTTCTGTTTCCTTTTTCTGTGACCTTGGGTAGTACCCCATTATAGATCAGATTTATAGAGGTTAAATTAAGAAAGTAGATCTTAATTATTCAAACCACTAAAAAGAAATGATAATTATGTGACATGAGAGAGGTTCTATTATCATTACCATGGCAATTATAATAAACAAATGTATCAAATCCACATGTTGTATACCTTTAATTTATACAAGTTATATGTCAAGTATATTTAAATAAAATATTGCAGTAGACACTAAACAGTGATTCAAGGGAATGAGAAATCATTTTTCTCTAATGTGTTAAGGTGAGATGGGGCCTGTGATTAGAGATAGGGAAGAGAACACAAAATAACTAACTCATTTGTCCAGTTGACAATAGATGCAGAAATGAGCCAGGTCATCAGCTTTTACTTCTCCTAATGCTTCTCTTACAGAAAGATGCAAAATAAACATGATTCCACAGGTTAAGAGACCAATGGCTAGTGTTTGTCTGGGCAGGATAAACTCTTGACAACTACCCTCTGACCTTCCTTCCTGGTGTTCTGATAAGAAAATAATGGAACCCCATTACTCCTAACCCCACAAATTTATCAGAATGTATCCAAAGAATTCAATCAGAACCTTCTTCATGCCCTGATAAACAAAGAAAGAAGATGTTAAAAGTCACTGTCGTTCCTGGTTGATGCCACCGGTCTCCAGAGAGAGAAGAAAAGAATCTGATATTCTTCAGTCCAGTGATGAGAAAATATGAAATCTATTGGGAAGGGCCAGAGTTCTGCAAACAAGAGGAATGTTTTCTTCAAAATGTTGCTGGCTAAGATGATAAGTAATTCTTATATTTAAAAGATATGATTATAAGTAAGCCTCAATAAGAAACCATGCCACCTCTCGTTGGTGGGAAGATTGAAGCAGAAATGGGAGTACCATATTTATTTTTGTTCATGAACTGGAGCCAATCCTTACCCACTATTATTCTTCTCCCATAAAACATAAAACACATATTCTTCTCCCATAAAACACCATTTTAAAGTGGAATACAGATGAGCATTAGTCCTTATCCAGCTAATGCCTTGGTTGCCACCATGCTCTAAAAGACTTTCACCAAGGAGTGAGAGAAACTTCCTGAAAGGGGAAAGGTTAGAGGTGCTGATGGGGTTGTAAAGTAAGAGACTAGAAAGAAGTACTTGTAGGTTGGAGCTAAACTTGAAGGCAGGAAAGCCATGTCAGAAGGAGAAGTGACATCTATAGGGACATCCTCCCTCGGAAAGTCTGTATCATGAAATGACTTTTGTCTTTAAAATGACGTTTATTTATTTGTTTATTTTATTAACCATGCCTTCATTCTAAACATTGAGGAGTTACTACGTGCCAGCCACCATTCAGAGGGCTTCTGTGAACAATGTTCCTGCACTCATGGGACGATTTCTCTCACGACACAGTGAAAGGAAAATGAAATATTTTACACACGCACACACATACACGCATGTGTGATTTTCTATTGTGAGACATTTCATGAAGTAATTAACAGGAAGCATTAAGAGACAGTAGGAGTGTGGTGGGGGAGAATGGCAGATATGGAGGATTGGCTCACACAACATCACTTCCAACCTCCTTCCAGTGTTCCTTCTAGCTGCACAGAACAAAAATTAAAAATTTTATTTTTAGACCCCCTAGAAGCTAGAGTTCTGGATGTGATATAGTTTCTACCCATTCATAGGTACTCATAAAAGACTTGTACTCAGACATGAGGTGAGTGGGAGGCAGTGGTCATGAGGCACTTATTTTCCTAGTAAGGTTCTAGTGGGTGCAGAGTGGCTCTTGAGCCAACAGTTATGATGGATATGTTCCTAAGAGGCGACGATTGCAGCCATCCCTTCTAGTCCCTGGATATGCAGTAAGATGGTAGGATTCTGCAGCCATCAATTGTGAGAGTGCTTCCTGATCGCCCAATTTGCAAAATGTGCACAAACAATGGTTCTTTTTATAATCACTTGGGGGCCTAATATAGAACCTCCTACTCTGGCCATTCCAATAATTTGGCAAGTATTTAATGGCTTTCATTTTAATGCAGCAAAATTAAGTTGGTTTTTTTTAAGATTTTATTTATTTATTTGACAGAGAGAGACACAGCGAGAGAGGGAACACAAGCAGGGGGAGTGGGAGAGGGAGAAGCAGGCTTCCCACAGAGCAGGAAGCCCGATGTGGGGCTCGATCCCAGGACCCTGGGATCACGCTGAGCAGAAGGCAGACACTTAATGACTGAGCCACCCAGGCGACCCGCAAAAGTGAGTTTTGATGTTTGCAACTAAATGCTGACTGTGATGAGGGACTCCATGAACTGTGTGTCAAGAATCCCCTTTGAGGATAATTGGGGCTGAGACCTTAAGAATTAGAAAGAACAAGCCTGAGAAGAGCATTCTAGGTAGGGGGACTAATAAATTCAAACATCCTAAGGCTAAAAGAGCTTGCATTTTGCATGATGGGGACCCAAAAGGAGACTTTTAGTACAAGATGAGATGAGAGAGATTGGTAGGAACCAACTTACGACAAAGGATTTGGAATTAAAATATGTGTACGGGAAGCCATCAGATGGTATACAGCAGGGAAGTGCTATGATCTGATTAATGTTTTCAAAAGATCATACTGGCTAATGTATGGAGAATGAATTAGTCAGGGCGAAACAGGGACATCTCCAAAGAGGCTACTTTGGGAATTCATGCAAGAGTTGATGATGTTGTAGTCTAGGATCAGAGTAGCCAAAAAAAAAAAAAAAAAAAAAAAAATTCAGGGTGGTAAAAAGGACATACTGAAGACATATTTTGGAGGGAGAACAGATCAGAATAGCTGAACAGATTGTATGGGAGTATAAAAAAAAGGGAAGGCAATAAGGATGACACCAAGGGATTTAGCTTGATCAACTAGGTAGCATTAAGAAGAAAATACACGATGAAGGTCGGATTTGAATAGGAATAAAGAGTTCAATTTCATACACGTTAAGTTTGGTAAACCTATAGACTCTGTATCAGTTATTTTTTATTGTGTAAAAAGTCACTCCAAAACATACTGGCCTAAAACAACAGCAATTTATCATTTCTCACAATTCTGAGGGCTGGCTGGCTGGCTGGCTGGCTCTGTTGCTGGTCTCATTTGACCTAACTCATGCAGCTGCACTCAGCTGGATAATTTTATGGTCTAAGAGTTCTGAGATGACTGAAAATTTCATTCATATATCTTGAAGTTGGTACTTGCTGCTGCCTGGGAAACTTGTTTTCCTCCTGGTGTCTCATCCTCCAGTAAGCTAGACTGGCTTCCTTACGTGGCAATCTCTCAGGCCAGCCAGATGGCTGGAAATAAAAGTGGAGGCTGCAAGGCCTCTTGGGACTGATGCCTGGGCCTTACACTTTTACCCATTCTGTTGGTCAAAACAAGTCAGAGACCAGGCTTGACTCAAGGGATGGAGAAACACACTCCAGCTCTTGTTGGGAAGAGCACCACTGTCACGAGGCAAAGAATCATGGGAGAAATTGTTGCTGCCATTGCTGAAGGCAATCTACCAGAAACATCTTAGTGGAAATATCATGTAGACAATTAGATATGAGTCTAAAACTAAAAGGAGAGTCTCAGTTTGCCTGTATGACTTTATTGCTAAGTAGTTATCTAAGAATTGAGTACAAACTCGGTTATTGGTCTTTTTATGTTAAATGTTACTATTTGCACATTATTTCTTCTTCCTGTAACATGACTAATTTTTCAACATTTCATAGGAAAGTGAGATAATATAAGTACTATATTAATTATCTATTATTTTATTACAAATTATTTAGAAAAACAAACATTTATTATCTCATAGTTTTAAAGAGTCAGTAATTTGGATGGTTCCTTCTCACGGTCCCTCCTGAGGCTGCAGTCAAGTTGTTGCCCAGGCCCACAGTCTCTTGAAGGCTTGACTGAGCCTGGAGGAGTCACTTTAAAATGCCTTATTCATGCAGCTAGTGGTAAGAATTCTTATTTCCTTTCCACATGAACCTCTCCAGAGGGCCCCTTGTGTGTTTTTACAACATGTCAGCTACTTCCCAGAGAATGTGATTCAAGAGAGAAGAAGGAGGCTGTAGTGCTTTTTATGATCAAGTCCAAAGCGACACACTGTCACTTCCACCATATTGTATGTTAGAAGCAAAGTCCAGCCCCCACTGAAGAAGTAATGAATTAAGGCTTATCTCTTAAAGAGAGGAATCAAAAGTTTTTGGAGAAATTTTAAATGCACCAAAAGTATAGACGGAGGAGTACAGATTTGATTGGGAGAAAGTAAAGAAGTTCCTTTCTGGTTGTTTATTTTGTCAGCCTTCTTGGTGCAATGCAAGAGAAAATCCAAATTAGCTAGAAAATTTCTCTTATAGTTTAACCTCCTTCTGAGATTTCACTTGCCATGGAGGACAAACGTTTATGTTTTGCAGCTCAGAATGTTATGCTGGTAGAAGTAGAAAAGACTGAGAGGCAAGAGCAGTGGGTGGTTTAAGAATTAGCAGAAGAAGTTTTAAGCCCATCTCCCTATTATCTCTGAAAGCTTCTATAAACCACTCCAAAAAAACACACAACAAAATACATTGTTCCTGCCTTGCTGATGTTACTTCAGGACACATTCTGTAGGTCCCCTTCTTATTCCCATTTCCTTTCTTTCTTCTTTCTTTTGTTTCTTTTTTAAGATTTTATTTATTTATTTAATATAGAGAGAGAGCAGAAGCAGGGGTGGGGGTGGGGAGGGACAAGGGGAGAAGCAGACTCCCCTCCCTGCTGAGCAGAGAGCCCAATGCAGGGCCCTTATTCCCATTTTCTTAGTAGATTTCTACTTCTGAGTTCCTTCAGTGTGACATTCTAGAACTGCCTGTGGGTTAGGAGGAAAGGGGATGTGCTCCATGTTCTTCTGGGCTCCAGCAGGTAAAGGGACTTTGGCTCCTCAGGAGGGCTTGACACCAAGTGACAGGTAGTGATTAGCCTCAGGGAAGACACCTTCTTGTAGCTCTCCGAAATGATATGAGAGAGAGCCAGTAGGACCAACCTTCTGGTTGTCCTCTCAGTTATCAAGAACACCCTAAATGTTTAACATTACTTTACATCAACACCCAGCTTTTGGCTGGGGGCTGAAGATAAAAAACTTCTGCCCTCAAAGAGCTTATAGCACAATATGGGGAGCCAGAATATATAAACTGGTAAATGCATGAAGTGGTATAAGCACTACCATATGGTAATGACCACTGTGGTGTAAGAAAGCAGGGCGGGTGCCCAAAATATTTCTTAGAGGAGTCTTACATTTGGGTTGCTCTTGAACAATAAGAGAGAAGGGCCTTCAGGCAGGAGGAGCAGCAGAATGAAACATGAAAGGAATTGACACAGCTTCAAATGGTATAGTGGGCATCAGAAATCTTGGAATCAGATAGTACTGGCTTCCAAAACCTGATACTTTCAAGATTCAGCTGAGGGGAAGAAGAGGAAGGAGGGTTGCTCATTAGATGGTTATTTATTTAGGGAAGGATTACTCTCACTTATTCTAATTGTTCTTTTGAGGCAAGTCCTTTCAGATTAAAGGAGCACTTATCCAAGTGATTGTCTTTGAGATGAATATTCAGGACTTTTTTTTTTAATTTTAAAGAGAAGAAAGGGAATGGCTAATACGTGAACCCTTTTCTTGAACGCTTAGGTACTTTTACATTTTACGACTTATGTACCAGATTTAGGTAAACTAAATATATTCACCGAATTTCCTCTTATTCCGAATAATGAGCAACATTGACACTTAAGTAAAATGGATTTAGGAACAAATTTACTACTATTTACAACAATAATACTATTGACTAATTACAGTGGATGTAGCATGAACCAAACCCTCAAGAACATAATACATTAAGAAAATATGGGGGAAAATCTTTAAAGTATCTAGAGAATGTTCCCAGTTGAATTTCTCTGGGTTATTTTCCAAGCCATCATCATTCCCATCAAAAAATTGAATACTGTCAAAGAATTTAAACCTTCTTAAACATTTTTTTTATTTTAATGAAAGAGTATGATAGCAGATTTACTGTAATATAGTCATTTAAAAAAATCGAATTATCTTTATACTGAATTAGAATGCTTTGTCATTATTAGAATAATTTATTTAAAATATCTTTAGGCCAAAGATGAAAAATTGAAGTAGGTCACCTATTTTTCCCATAATCATCTTTCTTCTGCTTGGTGTTATATTTTAAGTTTTTCTTTACACACAAGCTTTTCCCTTAGATCAGGGGTGAGTAAACTGTGGCTTGTGGGCCAATTCCAACCCGTTGCCTGTTTTGTGGCCCATGAGCTGAGAATGGTTTTTCTATTTTTAAAAAAGTTGAAAAAAGGAAAAAAGAATAATATTTTATGACATATGAAAGTTATATGAAGTTCAAATTTCAGAGTCCACAAATAAGTCATGAGCACAGGTGCATTCCTTTATTTACATATTGTCTAAGACTGTTTTCATGCTGCAAGGGCTGTTGCAAAAGAACCTATAGGGTCCACAAAGCCAGATAGTTGCCATCTGGCCCTTTGCCTAAAGCTTGCTGACACTTACCTTATATAATAGGTTGAAATGCATCTGCACAATATTGTGTTGTTTAGCCCTTACACTTCATATTTTTAGCTAGTTAAGTGTGCAAAGTGTTACCCTTCTTCCTAGTTTCAGAGACGGGAGAACTGGACACGAAGTTTTTGGATCAAGACTCTGAACTTACGTTTTACTATCTGATGGGACAATTACCACTGGGGTTGAATAAAAAAATTTTGATCTGAGCCTATGGAGAGTTTTTGATGATTTTAACACAAGTATTGAAAGTGTGTGCCTACACAGAATGCCATGAGACCACTCCTAAGCCTGCTCGAGTATAAATACAGAGGGTTACAGTGTTTTGCACACTTTTGTTGTCTGAAATCTTATAAGGCAGTAGATGAAGTATAATATGAATTGTTTTGGCATTACCAGCTTCACTGAAACCCTCCATGCATCTACACATCTGTGGCTGCAGCAAGAAGGGATAATTGTTCTGCTCTGCTATTGCTGTTTATGAATCAGAAGAACAAAAAGGCAACAGAATAAACAAAATGTCATGTTCATACAAATCCTGATTAGGGTAAAATCGTCTGGCTGGCATTGCTTGCATACAACATCATCAACGGGGCTGCCAGCTAGTGAGGGGAGCCTCACAGTTCCCCTGCCTCGGGTCTTCAAAGCTTGTTTGAAGGTTTCACAAAAGCTAGACCTACCCAAAATAGTCGAGATCTAGTCTCTGAGTCTTTACCAAAATTAATCAACTTGTCTTTAAGAATTCTTGAAGTCCTGGGATATTTCAAAATAACTGCAGCATCCATGATAGGGTGCTTGCAAAAATGTACTCGATTAATATCCTAGAACAGGGTTTCCCAACTTCAGGGCTATTGACATTTGGGGCCAGATAATTTCTTTGACTCCTGTGTACTGTAAGATGTTTAGCAGCATCCTGGGCCTCTTCCCACTAGATGCCAGTAGCACTCTCCCAGTTGAGATAACATAAACTGTCTCCAGACGTTGCCAAAGACACCCTGGGGGGCAAAATCATCCCCGAGTGAGAACCAGTATTTCAGAAGATGGTTCCACAGTACAATCCAAGGAGCTCTGAGGAATATTCGGTCCTGAGAACAGAACTACTGGCAGACCTCAGACATATTAGAGCTTTGGTTCCAGACCACCACAATAAAGTGAATATTGCAAAAAAAAAAGTGAGTTAAATGAATTTTTTGGTTTCCCAGTGCACATAAAAGCTAAATTTACACTATACTGTAGTCTATTAAAGGTGTAATAGCATTACATCTAAAAAGAAAAAGAAGCTACATACCTTAATTTAAAAATATTTTATTGTTAAAAACTATTAACTGTCATCTAAGCTTTCAGTGAGTCATAATCTTCTTGCTGGTGCAAGGTCTTGTCTCGATGCTGACGGCTGCTGACTGATCAGGGTGAAGGCTGCTGAAAGTCAAGGTGGCTGTGATGATTTCTTAAAACAAGACAACAGTGAAATTTGCTGCACTGATTGGCTCTTGCCTTCCATGGGTGATTTCACTGTAGCATGTGATACAGTTGGATAGCGTTTTACCTACAGTAGAACTTCCTTCAATCCTCTCAAACCCTGTTGCTGCTATATCAGCTAAGTTCATGGAATATTCTAAATCCTTTTTTGTCATCTCAACAATCTTCACATCATCTTCACCAGAAGTAGAGTCCATCTCAAGAAGTCCCTTTCTTTGCTCATCTATTAAAAGTAACTTCTCATTTGTTCAAGTTTTATCATGAGATCACAACAAATCAGTCCCAGCTTCAAGCTCCGCTTCTTATTCTAGTTCTCTTGCTATTCCCACCATATCTGTGATTACTTCCTCTTCTGAAGTCTGGAACTCCTCAAAATCATGCATGAGGTTGGAATGAAATTCTTCCAAAATCCTTTTAAAACTGATATTTTGATCTCTTCCCATTAATCACAAATGTTCTTAATGGCATCTAGAATGGCGAATCCTTTCCAGAAGGGTTTCAATTTATTTTGCCCAGATCCATCAGAAAAATCACTATGTATGGCAGGTATAGCCTTATGAAATGTGTTTCTTAAATAATAAGACTTGAAAGTCAGAAGGACTCCTTGATCCATGAGCTGCAGAATGGACGCTGTGTCAGCCCGCATGAAAATAATTTTCATCTTGTCCATGTCCATCAGGGCTCTTGAGGGACCAGATGTGTTGTCAATGAGCAGTCATATTTTGAAAGGAATTCTTTTTCTGAGCAGTAGGTCTCAACAGTGGGCTTATAATATTCAGTAAATCCTGTTATAAACAGATGCACTGTCATCCAGGCTTTGTTGTTCCATTGATAGAACACAGGCAAAGTAGAGTTAGCATAATTTTTAAGGGCCCTAGGATTTCCAGAATGGTAGGTGAGCACTGGCTTCACCCGAAAGTCACCAGCTACCTTAGCCCCTAACAAGAAAGTCAGACTGTCTTTGAACTTTGAAGCTTTAAAGCCAGGCATTGACTTCTGGAAAGTCCTAGATGGCATCTCCTTCCAATATATAAGGCTCTTTTGTCTACATTGAAGATCTGTTGTTTAGTGTGGCCACCTTCATGAATTATCTTAGCTAGACCTTCTGGAGAACTTGCTGTAGCTTCTATATCTGCTCTTGCTGATTCACCTTGCACTTTGATGTTTTGGAAATGGCTTCTTTCCTTAAACATCATGAACCAAACTCTTCTAGCTTTAGACTTTGCTTCTGCAGCTTTCTCACCTCTCTCAGCCCTCACAGAATTGAGGAGTGTTAGGGCCTTGCTCTGGATTAGGTTTTGGCTTAAGAGAATGTTGTGGCTGGTTTGATCTTCTATCCAGGCCACTCAAACTTTCTCCATATCAGCAATAAGGCTGTTTCACTTTCCTAGCGTTCACATTCACTCGGGTAGCACTTTTTATTTCCTTCAAGAACTTTTCCTTTGCACTCTCAATTTGGCTGTTTGGCACAATTGGCCTAACTTTTGGCCTGTTGTGACTTTTGATGTGCCTTCCTCACTAAGTGTAATCATTTCTAGTTTTTGATCTGAAGTGAGCGATATGCAACTAGTCCTCTCACTTGAACACTTAGAGACCATCATAAGGTTACTAATTGGCCTAACTTCAAGATTGTCATGTCTCAGGGAATAGGAAGGCCTGAGGAGAGGGAGAAAGATGGAGGCGCGGCTGTTCACTGGAGCAGTCAGAACACACACACATTTACTGATTAATTTCACTGCCTTATATGAGTGTGGGTCATGGCATCCCAAAATAGTTACAACAGCAACAATAAAGATCATTGATCACAGATGACACCAAAAAGTATAACAATAATGAAAATGTTTGAAATATTTCGAGAATTACTGAAACGTGACACAGAGACATGAAGTAAGCAGACGACATTGGAAAAAACGGCACTGATAGGCTCGTTTAACACAAGGTTGCCACAAACCTTCGATTGGTAAAATATGCCGTGTAAACAAAGCACAATAAAATGAGATATGCCTGTAGCTTAAAAAGACTCAGACTGTGTATTTCAGGACATAAAATAATTATCTAAAAAAGTGAAATATCTAATTATGAATCCAGATTTCCAAAATAGTCCTTGGTTTGCTTATAATGAACAGGAAAACAGAATCTTTGGTGGATCTCTCACCTGTTCTGTTTCCCATGCTCTGTGGATGCAAGGGCTGCACCTTCAAACTGGTGTCCTTGTCTCCATCATCCCCCTCCATTCATTCATCCAACAGATGTTGACTGAATACCTCCTGAGGGGTGGGACAGGCTCACTGCTAGGTGACGAGGCCCAGAACTCACAGAGTTACCTTTTGATTACACAGCCCCAGTCTCTGGTTAGGAACTATTCATGGCTTCCCTCAGCCTAGAAGATAAGGTAAAAACTCAAACTAATATAAGGCATTCATAGTGTTCTCTGTCATTTCCTTCCCACCAACACCTATTCCATCTCTATCCATCTAAGTCAGGATTTCTCAATTCTGGCTGCACATTAGACTATCTTAGGGAGATTTTTTTTTTTTTTTTTGAATACCAAGGCTGAAGCCAGACGAGCTAATCAAACCTCTGTTGTTGAGCATCAGCTTTTTAAGAGAGCTCTCTGGGAGGGTCCAACATGGAAACAGGATTGAGACCTTATGATCTACGCCACATACAGTGAACTCATTTCTTCTTGCCAATAATTGTTTAGAAATGGGCATCTTAATGAGCTATGAGGAGAAGTCTATATATGTGGGAACATGATTCTAGGAAAATTTCCATCCCTCAAAATACTGGTCATGGAGGAAATGATCTTTTTGGCCCCTGGATGCTGTTACATCTGGATGTCTTGCCCAGAACGGCTATAGCCCTTTTATTTCAAACCTGAGGGTGAAGTCAACACAGGGAAGAAGAAAGAGACAAGAGACTTCATTACACAAAGGCTTAGTAAATACACCCAAAGCCCAATTCCTCAGAATTTTTTTTATTAGATAATAAACTGTCTTTTAAAAAATCCAATTTTAGTCCTCTGTCACTTGCAACCAAAGCATCCTAACTTATACAGCATTCCAGAATCTGCTCAGTCCTCCCTGCCCCATCCTCTAAAACCAGTCATTTTGTCACACAGGCCCTACTGATGCTATAGTCACTCCTAACTATTTGCCATCCCTGGTGATATCTCCATAATTTTACTAATATTTTCTCTCTCAGTGGAAGAACATTTTTT
Organism: Eumetopias jubatus; assembly: GCF_037043125.1. NCBI lineage: Eukaryota > Metazoa > Chordata > Mammalia > Carnivora > Otariidae > Eumetopias > Eumetopias jubatus. Next base: position 82,517,100 of record NW_028274808.1, read on the forward strand.
TTTCCACTTCTGGTATTGTACTATAACCCTATCTCTTAGGGTAGACTAAGCTTCTGTATGAAATAGACTCAAAATATATAATTGCTAAAATTCCTTAGAGGTTTACTTCTTATGTACTTAATAGTCCAAAGATGTAATAAGTCAAAAAACCAGATTTCCACATTGAGAATCTACCATTCCTGGAGTCTTGACATTTTTACTTGTTTGCAGCCTACAGAAAGATAAAGAGAGAGCTCATAGATGGAAAACACCCACTTCTGAAAAGCTGTGGCTCAGAAAGAGTACGTTTATCACTTCTGCTCATGTTACACTGAGAAAAATTGATCTTTTGGCTACATGTAACAGTAAAGGAAAGTGGGAATATGGCTCTGCTGTGTGCCAAGGAAGAAAGGAAACAGGGATTTTGTGAACAGCTAGTAGTCTCAGCCACAAAAACCCATGTCAAATATCAACTTTCCCATCACCCAGCCAGACAGGATCTCTATCTACGGTCCTGTGCAGACTGGGAGGTAGTATTTAGCTGTGCTGGAATCATGAATGATCTTTCCACCCAGTTGGCTTTTTTCTCCAACCAGATGGTAATTTCTTTGAGAATAGCAGTTATTTTTACATTCTTGCCTGTCTACAGCATCTAGCTTGGAAGCTTTACTCTGGAATGACAATCCTTAAACTTGAGGTACATCAGAATCCCCTGGGGTGGTTGTTATAGCATGGGTTGCTAAGCCCCACCCTTAGATTTTCTGTTGCAGTTGGTGGAGGATAGGGCCTACAAATCTGCATTTCTAACAAGTTCCTGGGTGATTTTGGAAAACTTGATCTAGACTATACTGGTTATTGTTTTACAATTAACAAACAGTAAGGGGCACACTTCTGAATTTGTAGGATAGGATGGAGGCCCAGAAGTTAGACTTACTACCACTTTTTTTTTTTTCAGGCTGCTTCCCACTGGAATTTATTTTTTTCTTTGAATTTTTTTATTGTTATGTTAATCATCGTACATTACATCATTAGTTTTGGATGTAGTGTTCCATGATTCATTGTTTGTGCATAACACCCAGTGCTCCTCCGTGTAGAATGTGCCCTCTTTAATACCCATCACCAGGCTAACCGATCCCCCCACCCCCCTCCCCTCTAGAACCCTCAGTTGGTTTTTCAGAGTCCATCGTCTCTCATGGTTCGTCTCCCCCTCTGATTTACTCCCCTTCATTCTTCCCTTCCTGCTATCTTCTTCTTCTTTTTTTTTCTTAACATATATTGCATTATTTGTTTCAGAAGTACAGATCTGTGATTCAACAGTCTTACACAATTCACAGCGCTCACCATAGCACATACCCTCCCCAGTGTCTATCACCCAGCCGCCCCATCCCTCCCACCCCCCACCACTCCAGCACCCTCAGTTTGTTTCCTGAGATTAAGAATTCCTCATATCAGTGAGGTCATATGATACATGTCTTCCTCTGATTGACTTATTTCACTCAGCATAACACCCTCCAGTTCCATCCACGTCATTGCAAATGGCAAGATCTCATTCCTTTTGATGGCTGCACAATATTCCATTGTGTATATATACCACTTCTTCTTTATCCATTCATCTGTCGATGGACATCTTGGCTCTTTCCACAGTTTGGCTATTGTGGACATTGCTGCTATAAACATCGGGGTGCACGTACCCCTTCGGATCCCTACATTTGTATCTTTGTGGTAAATACCCATTACTACCACCTTTTTAAACAGTACAAACTCCTCTCTCCTGCGTGTCCCTCTTGTTTGCACTTGTCTCTGAACCATCTTTTTGGAGCAGAGAAACCTCAGTAGATAACTTTTTGCCTTGTTTCTTTTCTTCCTTCCTTTCTTTCTTTCTTTCTTTCTTTCTTTCTTTCTTTCTTTCTTTCTTTTTTTAAGCATAGATGGATTAAAAAAAGAAGAAGAAATTTTAAAATCCATTTTGAAAAGTGACTTCAGTTAAAAGGTGTTAATTTAATTTAAAAAATCCTCAACTTTGTCTTCGGGAAAGGAAGAGAACATACTAGCAAATTTATGATAAAAAGAATTCTTTGGGTCATTGTTATTTGTCATGATAACTGTAAGATTCCCAATAAGGAAAACAACATGTCCTTTGAAGTGACAGAGAATTTTGGTTATATTTTAAAAATTAATTTTTTTAAGTACAAACTCATTACAGTTTTATTCCATACAATAATGAATTCCCTTTTGAAAACTAATTGTATCACCGGATGCATAATTTTCTCTTAAAAATAATAAAGGCATTTATTTTGACAAAACATTTCGAAGATTCTAACAAATTAACTGTCTCACTTAGGTTTTCTGGAAAACACTGAATAAAATAATAAAAGATTTATGGGTCATATGAGTTGCTATGTCACAAGAAATTATGATAGAAGATTGTCCATTTGGGTCATTTAAAATGGAACCAAACTCTGGAAGCAAAGAGTACTGTGTAGCATCAGTGAGAAAGAGGCACAGATGCGACATGCTGATTCTACTTGTCCTTCTAGAATTGGGGTAACACTTCACCCGAAGCTGCGTTTACCAAGACTCAACCTAATCTTTGCTTGTGGCATTTATAAGATTATGGAAAGCCTAAAACGAAAGGAGCTCCAAAGGAGTGACCATATTGGAAGAGAGAAAATATAGCTCTTTTCCCTAACAATGAAAACTGCTTATGAAGCTTTAGTACTAGGCGCAGGAAACCCAGAATTGCTGAACACTGGCAACAAGTTCAAAGCAGCTTTCATGTTAGATTAATTAAGGCAACCGCTACAACATAGTGTAATTAGAAAAGCTACAAAGGCTACTTGTTTTTTGTTTTGTTTTGTTTTGTTTTTTGTTTTTTAACTCTATCTAAGAAGCTCTGTTTAGGCTATACTGGGGTCCACTCTGAGGGACGGAGCTTTAAGTTAAGCAGAGCATGGAATAGAATAGCTGGCATCAGAGAGGAAAGCCTGAGTGAAGTGCTGTTTTGGGGAAGTAACTTTGATAAGGAGTGTGATGTAAGTCAAATTCTTAGCAAGTGAAGCCATAGTTTGGACCCCAACCAATGTAGCCTGAGATGGTCGAGGCCAAGAGACCCCTGAAGGTAGGATGGGAAGATATGCCATCTAAAATGCAACGCTTTGGGGGCATCTGGAGGGTTCAGTCGGTTGAGCGTCTGACTCTTGATCTCAGCTCAAGTCTTGATCTCACAGTTGTGAGTTCGAACCCTGAGTTGGGCCCTGCACTGGGCATGGAGCCTCCTACCTAAAAAAATTACATAAAAAAAATAAAATACAACACTTCTGAGAGTGAAAAAGGGTGCTATTTATAATCTCACCAGGACAATAGACACAAACTGTGTCTACAGAACATGGGGTTCTCACTAACAAGTAAAAAAGAATGCTGGATATACTGTGAGAGACTATGATAGTTGAAAGAAATTTTTTTTTTTAAAGATCTTATTTATTTATTTAACAGAGAGAGAGACACAGCGAGAGAGGGAACACAAGCAGGGGGAGTGGGAGAGGGAGAAGCAGGCTTCCCGCCGAGCAGGGAGCCCGATGTGGGACTCGATCCCAGGACGACTCCGGGATCATGAGCTGAGCCAAAGGCAGACGCTTAACGACTGAGCCACCCAGGCGCGCATGTTGAGAGAGATTTAAGCAAATCTTAGTTCACTGGGCTGGCTGGAAGTCTAGTGATCATACCTCCTAAATTATCTGGACCAGTTTTGAATCTTGATTTTTTTTAAAGATTTTATTTATTCATTTGAGAGAGAGAGAGAGAGAGAGAGCATGATCAGGGGGAGGGGCAGAGAGAGGGAGAGAAGTAGACTCCCCACTAAGCAGGGAGCCTGACACTGGGCTCGATCCCAGGACCCGGAGACCATGACCCGAGTTGCAGGTAGATGCTTAACCAACTGAACCACCCAGGTGCCCCACTGATGTTTTAGATTTTTAAATCAACATTATTATTTCTCCCATATTATTAAAACTTTCAAGCACATCTTGATCAAACAATGTGTGAGAGATCAGACTGCATGAGGGTCAGCATGGTCTCAGTACTCAGACAGACCTCAATAAGAAGAATGGTCCTAGTATTTTCTAGCTGTGTGATCTTTCCCGACCCATTTCCCTGTCTGTACAATAGGGACAGGAATAACTATTTGTTCAGCTGTTGTAATGATTGAATTAGATGGTGTACACAAGTATGTGGCCTGGTGCGTGACATGCACTCAATAACTCTAATAGTGCCCATGCTTTAGAATCTTTTTATTTTTTATTAAAATATGGTTGACACATAATGGTACATTAGTTTCAGGTATACAGCATAATGACTCAATGACTTTCTACATTATGCTCCGTTCTCTACAAGCGTAGCTACCGTCTGTCGCCACACTATGCTGTTACAATACCATTGGCCATATTCCCCATGCTGTATCTTGCATTCCCCTGTGGAATCTTTCAAAACAAGACACAAAAATATTTTATCCTAATGATTTTGTTTCTCTGTCCTAATGATTCATTTATTCAGCAGATATTTATTAAGCCCCTGGTACATGATAAATAAGACCCTGTTTGGCACCAACCTTAAGAAAACAAAACCATCCTGGCCTCAAACTCACAGAGATTTCGGCATAGTAATAAGATGAGCAGTGAGGAGGGGCGCCTGGGTGGCTCAGTTGGTTAAGCGACTGCCTTCGGCTCAGGTCATGATCCTGGAGTCCCAGGATCGAGTCCCACATCGGGCTCCCTGCTCAGCAGGGAGTCTGCTTCTCCCTCTGACCCTCTTCCCTCTCGTGCTCTCTGTCTCTCATTCTCTCCCTCTCAAATAAATAAATTCAAAAAATAAAAAAATAAAAAAAAAAAGATGAGCAGTGAGGAAACAGAATATCAAATAAGGAAACAATCATATGTAAAATTTCAGCTGGGATTTCCATAACTCATCCCGTACTTGTGAGTGTAGGATTTGACTGAGTCTTGGAGAATGAGACAGATTTCCCAGTTCCTGAGAAAATTTCTGTGTTAAAAAGATCACTTGGACTGAAGTTTCAGAACACAATGGAGGGGTATCATTCGAGTGGCTGTGTGTGAGTCGTCTATTTAATAGCGTGTCACATTTGCTTAAGAAAGAGATGGTTATGTTTGTTCCTCCAGAAAATAAGGTGATCCCACCACCAAGCTTATAGCCTGCTCATGAGATAGCAGATTGTTTGGGGTTCACTGGACAAAAGAAGCAGATTTATGTCTTTGATATTTGTTTGTTGGGTAGATGCTCAAGTGGATCTTATCAGGCACATTCACAGTTAAAGCAAATTTTCTACTTAGACTACCGTTACTTTATCATCATGTGCTATTTATTCAAAGGCAAAAACTGTAACAGCAGAGGAAAAAAATTTAGGAACAATATTTTTCTAGCCAATAAATACATTGCCCTGCTGTACACAGACTATATGAATATTACATGGGCTAGGTTTTCAGAGAAACTTCATGTCTCAGATTTGTCTTCGGAACAAGTTCTCATGAAATTGTTTTGAATGTAGATTCTCCTTAGCAACTCTCTCCAGTAAACTCTCAATGATTTCATAATTTTGAAAATGGTTTACTAGAACTCCATATTCAGAAATGGGGGGACAGGGTTGTCTTCAACCTCATTTGCACTTCACCTCTTAACATTTAAACACATGAATGAAGACCCTTTGTGGCCAGTGTCGAGACTGTGGAGTGTGGAGATCTTGGGCAGACCCAGCAGCTGGCGAACAGGACAGGGCAGAGCGCAAGGCAGTGCCCAGCAGGAACGCACGTGACAGTGTGGCATCCACTTACTTGCGTTCTGCTAAGCATCTACTGTGTACCCCACCCATCAGCAAAATATTCAAAAAAGAAATGGACCCCAAAGCAGTTGATGTTTTATCAAATATTTCAGAAAAGAAAATGCATACCATGGTGCTACGTATCTCTTCTCAACCTGCCTGGTGTCAGACCCTGACAGTCAAGGAAGATTCTGAGAAACGGTTCTTTTCCTGTACTTCCTACTCTTGCTCAGTTGCAGTAAGATTCTGGATATCATGTAACTTGAAAGTCTTGCAAATTATGCTTCTTATTTTATTTTTTAAAAGATTTTATGTATTTATTTGACAGGGAGAAGGAGAAGCAGACTTCCCACTGAGCAGGGAAGCCTGATGCGGGGATCAATCCCAGGACCCTGGGATCATGACCTGAGCCAAAGGCAGACTCTTAACTGTCTGAGCCCACCCAGGCTCCCGAGCTTCTTATTTTAAAGACCTTTATAGCCTGTAGTTTTTTTAAACATGAGAGAGAAGCAGACCTGGGTTTGAACTCTCCATTCACTAACTGTTTGACTCTGGCCAAGATATGTAACATTTTCACCTTCCATCTGTTTCTCAAGCAGCTAAAAGTGAAGAAAGACAGCTATTTCGTGGTGTTGTTGAAGGAATTAAATGAGATAATGTAAGGAAGATTCTTTGCCATAAAGTGCTCTAGAAATGAATAATAATAAGAATAATAAATTGGACCTTAATAATTTAAGTGTTAGATAACAGATTTTTATCATTAAAAATTGTCACAGCATAACTTCTGACTCAGGATATAGCCACCAATTGACTTCATTCAAGGAGACAGGCTACAGGCTCCATTTCTACTTTGTTCACTATTGAATCCTGAGTGACTAATGTCATGTTCAGAACATATTATATGCTTAATAAATTACTGTAGGAGAATTAATAAATGAATTTCGAAAGCTGAAAGATACCTTCTTGTTTTATAACTCAGCAGAATTAGTCCATGTAACAAACTACTGATCAATACGCCGAGAAAGAGAATTAATTAGAAAGAGATTCTAGTAGTCAGAAGCTATAACATTTCCTCTAAAGAACATGCCATAATATTTAGTTGTATGGATATTTAGTTTAGACAAGGATAGATGGGATGATCGATAATTTATAAGTATAAACCACTGTTCTAATGTGTATCATCTATTTGTTAGCTTAAATATGAATACGATTCCTCTGATCTCTTTCTACATTTAGGTCAACTGATTAGTGATATTATCCTCATAAGAGAAACAACAATGTCTGTTTCTCATATTTGGATCATTGTACCCAGGTGTGTTTGTAATATATTGCCTTGCAGGCCTGTCCTGCATGCAGAGCTCTCTGGATAGTGATGAGAATGTGTTTGGTCCTGCAATGGAAGTCATCACAAGTTCTGTGGTGGACTCCACTTTGTACCCTCATCTCCCTTCAATATGGAGGGTTCCCATGAACTTCAAAGACCATTCCACGTGTAGAAAAACTCTGATGAAGTGGAACAAAATCTTAGTGTATGTTTGAAGTTTGTAGGAATATTAACGAGAAGAGGTAGGCCATGTTCAGAACTATGATTATCACTATGTTAAAAAGGAGGGGGGAGAAAGTTAATGTCTTGCTGTAGTCACATATTTCTCTTCATTATCTGTCACAGAAAAATTCACCCAAGTTATACAAGGACAAGTAAGCAAGTATCTTCTAGATTTATTCATGGTGAGAAACACTACATGTTTGATAACCATTCTTTAATTAGGGCGATAAGTTTGTAACTTTCCCTTCATTTCACATCTAAAGCACATTTGTTTTCCATTATGAAATAGTTTGTAAAAAGCACAGAACCAGAAATTTAACTGTAAACAAAATATGCTTTCACCTTCATCCAGCACTGTTTGCTAAAGCATGTCTCACAGGCAATTGTACCCTTATTTCCAGAGCATACAAAGGAGGGCCACCTCGCCTCTAATGTCACCTAAACCTTCTATGGAGGAAATATAGAGAGTAATATAAGATCTACGAGAACCTGTGATAAACTGAGAACACAGACATCACCAAACAGATCCTTGAAGTAGCAAATAATGGTAAGGAAAGCATATATATAGGGCACACTTGACCCCATATGTTGTTGCACTGATTGGGAACACTAATAGCACAAAATATAGCCTAACCATTTTTTAGCAAAATGAGGATGGATACGCATAATGGCATGGGTAAAGCAGTTTCTTATTTCAAATGGGTTTTTACCTCAGAGCTCTGAGGTGGTTCAGAGAAGACAGACAGATCAGTGTGCTCAACATGAACCTTTGGAGCAAGCTCACAGGGCACAGTTGATGATGGTGCACTGAAAAGCATTTGGAACTGGGATGAAAGTAGGAAGACCTGGGGTCCACTCTCGGGTCTATCACTTCCTACTCTGTACTCCTGGACAGGTTATTTAACCCCTCTGAGTATTACACAGTTTGGTTTCAGAGACAGAATATAAATGAAAGTGCATTGGAAACAATATGAATATTATGTCAACCAAGACACTTTGTCCTTTAAGAGCAACCCATACGTTTTCTCATAGATGTGTAATTTTATCCTAGATAGTTAAATCTTATCCTTTAAAGAATTAGAAAGACAATCTAGGGCATAACTTGAACTTTTGTTAGCATGATTGTTAGCAAAAGTGTTCAATTTGAAATTTTGTGAGATATATGTATGCTTTTTGGAATTAAATTTTCCAGAAAGAAAACACACACTTGAAGCTTGTATTTACATGATAACAGACATTTAGAATACAAATAGAACTTAGGTGATAAAGAAGGAAAAAATAATGAGAAATAAAAAGAAGCCAAATAATCATTAAACATCGGTTATGTAAAAGGTGATGGAGTCAAAGAGATTCAGGTTCGAATCATTTTCTGCCATTTTTATCTTTATAAATTTGGGCAACTCAATATAAACCTAGCCTTAGTATCTACCTTTGTGAGAATTCAATCAGATGTTACATGAGAAGTGCTTAGTACAGTAGCTATTACATAGTAAACATTCAATAGATAAAATTGCTATTATTATCATAATTCTTACTGTTAGTCTGTGTAGTTTTAAACAATAAGTGCTCAGTGAGTATTGACTGACCATGATGATTACCAAATGTAATATAATAGGATGTACATAAAAATAAAATTGAATAATGGTATTACCAAAATGGCAAGCTGACCTAGCAAGAAAGGAAAGAATTAAAAGATCAAATAATAGGAGCCTGTTGAGTAGAAGGCAGAAAGGAATACACTAGGAAAGTAGATTGGGTACCAATCAATTTAGATGAAGTAAGAATTTTCAAAAACGTCTGTAGTTATACCTTTCAAATTTTGGTTCTATTTATTCTTTATGAAAATAGGAACTAAAATCCCCATTACCTTTGATATAAATATCTTTAAATTTAGAATTTTTACTTTATAAGATGACTTTATGCATTATCCCTTGGAAACAAATGATTAATTCATGTTCATTAACATGGTATTATATGATATTTATTTATACATAAATAAATATAAAGCAGTTTTTATATGCCAAACATTTATTATAATATCCTGATTTCCTCCAAGTTATACTATACTTCAATCAATTTACATTCATATCTTAGAAGTGCGCATGGAACTAAATTATTGTTTGTTAAATTTTTTGCCACAAAAGATAAAGGCCTTTGACGTTTTTGTTTTTGTTTTTGTTTTTGTTTTGTTTGTTTGTTTGTTTGGATGACCTCTAAGTCTCTGACTTAGGTACAATTTAGAGGGTTCAGAAGTGGTCTTTTGGTTTCAAGATGATAAAAAGAACACAGTGCCATCTCCCTCCTTATACAAAACTCAAGATATGATAGAAAACATTTCTCAAGTGACTACAGAGTCACCTTAAAGAAAAAGGATAAATCTTAAAGAACTGGGAACATTGAGGAGACTATAAGCCAAGTCTCTACTACAGAATGGCAACATCAAGGGAAATTTGTCCTGAACATGGCAGAAGAAGAGTAAAAAAGAGGCTGAGGAGCAATTAAGAAGGGATGGGTTGGAGAACCACAGTGGTATCGGCCAAGCTATTTTGCCCCTAAAGCTACTGACACCCCTGTAGAGTGAGAAACTGCAACAGGAATATCTGTCTTCCAGTGGTCGAAGTTGGCAAGTTGCAGAGCAGTGGCCTGGCGGTTGATAACACTACAAAGGAACAGTTGCAGTTTAGCATAGAAAAACACCCACAAAGGCTCTTCATTATGCAGCATATCTCTCATCAGTTCCTCTCTTGCATCAAAAAATGGCAAAGAACCAAAGCTCTGGCAGGGAGTTTCTTTTACCACTCCTCCCAGAGAGGCTGGTTAAGGAGAAGGAGCTGACTATGTAGCAAAAAACTTCAGTCACAAAGTTGAGGGGTCAAGAATAAACATATACTTTTCACTGATTTCAAGGAGAAAGCCATTTTTAATGTGTATGTAGTTTATTTATGATCGATACTGTAAAAGAAAGAAACAAACAGGAGAATGTACACCTCAGTTAATAGAGAATCCAAAATTGGACTTAAATAAGTAGAAGTAATATTTTGGGGTAGGAAAAGGAAGATATTACCTTGATCCAAGAAGGAAGAATTAACAGTTACAAAAGTGAAAATGTAATTGTTAAATTTGTAATTTAAAAACGTGATAGACCAGATGAATAGCATCATGGATGTATCTGAATAACAAATTGCCACCTAGAATACCAAGCTGAAGAAGAAAAATAGATCCAAAAGCAATGATAATCAAATAAATTATTTGAACTCAGTGTTGTCTAAATAAGAATTGATAGCATAAAAAGGGAACACCAACGGGGTTTGAAAAAGGGAGTAGAAAATAAAGGAAAACGATAAACATGTTAGGAATGTTTAAAGTAATTTATTGTCTCATGGTTCTGGAGGCCAGAAGCCCATAATCAAAGTGGCCTTCAGGGCCATGCTTCCCTTGAAATCTGCAGGGAGAATCTTTTCTTGCTTATTCCTAACTTCTGACGGTTGGCCAACAATCGTTGGCATTCTTTGACTTGCAACTGCAGGGCTTTAATTTTTTCATGTTTTCACACAGAACCTCGTGTGTCTGTTTCCTCTTCTCACAAGGATATCAGTTACAGCTTGGATTAAGGGCTCTCTCTACTCCAATGTGATCTCATCTTAAGTGTTTACACCTGCAATGGCCCTATTTCCAAATAAGGTACTGTATTTAGGAGTTCAACACATCTTGTTGGGGGACACGATTTAATCCATAACATATACATACCATGTTCATGGAATAGAAGAGTCAATATTGTTCAGATCAATTTTCCCTAAATTGACCTATAGATCTAATGCAGTTCCAATAAAAATCGAAGTAGCTTTTGTTTTTTTAAAAGAAAGTAACAGCTTGACTCTAACACAGAAATGCAAAGGAACTAGAATTTACAAACAATATTGAAAAAGAATAGTCAGAAGAGCTATACTGCATGGTTTCTAGACTTAGGATAAAGCTGCAGTAATCAAGACAGTTTGGTTTTGGTGAAAGGACAAACAGGTAGATCAATAGAACAGAATAGAGAACACAGTATTTATTTATTTATCCAATAAATACTAGGTGAAATTATTTTTGACAAGGCCACCAAAGCAAGTCAATGAAAAAAGGTAGATTTCAGCAAATGGTACTGGAACACCTGGATATTTATGTGGAAAAGTAACTTTATGCTTTCCTCATACCATACACAAAATGAAGGTAAATTTCAACAAATGGTACTGGAACACCTGGATATTTACATGGAAAAGTAACTTTATCCTTTCCTCATACCATACACAAAATTAATTCTAAAAGGATCACAAACTTAAATGTAAGAGCTAGAACTGTAATGACCTTGGGAATCAGTGAAAATTTCTTTGAAAAAATACAGAAAGCACTACATATACAAGATATTACTTTCATGGCATTGGGAATCAGTGAAAACTTCCTAAAAAAATACAGAAAACACTAAATATACAAGATAAAATTGTTAAATTTAAGTTCATCAAAATTTAAAACTTTTGGTTATTAAAAGAAACCACAAAAACCACTGGGTGGGAGAAAATATTTACAACACATGTCTGACAGAAGACTTGTAGCCAGAACATATAAAGAACTAAACTCGACAATAAAGAGGCAGGAAAAAAAAAAACACATTAAAAAAATGGGAGAAAACAAAGTGTTTTATTTTTTTTAATTTATTTTTTATTGGAGTATAGTTGACACACAACATTACATTACTTTCAGGTATACAACATAGTGGTTCTACAAGTTTAAACATTATGCTATGCTTACCACAGGTGTAGCTAACATCTGTCACCATACAGCACTATTACAATGTCATTGACCTTATTCCTTATGCTGTGACTTTTATTCCCATGACTTATTCATTCCATACCTGGAAGTCTGTATATCTGCCATTTCCCTTCAGTCATAATAAAGTCTTTTTTAAAAAAAGAAAAAAAGGGCAAAAGAAGAGACACTAACAAAAAAGATGCACAAATACCTAATAAGTGTGTGAAAATGGGATCAACATCATTACTTGTCAGAAAACTAAATTCAAATGACAAGATAGCATTTTACATCAAGTAATAACAAGTTGAGAAAGACTGGTAATACTAAATTTTACTGAATATGCAGACCATCTGGAACTCTTACATATTGCTGGTTTGGGGGTAAAATGTTAAAATTGCTTTGTAAAACTGTTTGCCAGTTTCTTGAGCAGTGAAACACATCTATCCTATGCCCCAGCATTCTACTCCTAGTTGTTTATCAAGAAAAATGAAGGGGCACCTGGTGGCTCAGTCAGTTAATCGTCTACTTTCAGCTCAGGTCATGATCCCGGGGTCCTGGGATCGAGCCCCGCACTGGGCTCCCTGCTCAGTGAGGAGCCTGCTTCTCCCTCTCCCTCTGCCTCTACCCCGGGTGTGCTCTCATTCTTTCTCAAATAAATAAATAAATAAAATCTTTATAAAAAAAAAGAAAGACAAATGAAAACATATGTTCTTAGAACACCTTCTAAATAAATTTTCATACCTGCTTTATTCGTAACTGAAAAACTGTATGCTCAGGTGTCTATCAGCAGGAGAATTAATAAACTGTGGAATGTTCACATTATGGAATATTACTTAGCAAAAAAAGCAATGAACTACTGAGTATTCAATTAATATTAAATCTCAAAACACAAAATACTGAGTAAAAGAAGCCAGGCACAAAAAATATATGTGGTGTATGATTCTGTTTGTGTGAAGTTCTAAAATAAGTAATAGAGAACAATTGATGATGATAAAAACCAGAACCATGGTTGCTTCTGCAAGGGAGATTGAGGGGGGCACAATGGAACTTTCTGAAATGATAGAACCATTTCTATATCTTGATAGGATATAGGTTACCTTTGTACGTGTCAAATTTGATCCAACTCTTTACTTAAGTTCTGTACACCTCACTGTAGGTAAATTATACCTTAGTTAAAAAAAAAATAAAGTAGGGCTAGAAAAAATAACATAAAATAATTCTGATATTAAGAAAGATCATCGGTGACCTTAGGCCGAATAGTTTCTGGAGCACATTAACAAAGCATTCTTTACTAGACTGTGGCTTAAGTGAAAGCAACACAAAGAGCTCCGAGATAACAGGATGGATACTGTTCAAGTGCTGATGGGCAGGAGAGAAGATAAGGAGCTGTTTTGGCATGAGATCTTGCCAGATTTGTCAAACAGCAACACGGTATGGAATTGAAAGAGGGTGACATTCCCTCCAAAATTAACTACCTGCTGAACAATTTTGATCTGGAGATGAAGTTATCGTCAGCAGAAGCTTCATGATGGTCACCATCACCATCATAGCAGTTCTTATAATCTCGGCGTCAAGCTGACAGTCTTGAGTACGTCTGGTTTTTTCAAAGTCCAGCCTCCAGGAACAACAGGATTTCTCTGAACAAATGGGATCGTAACTCCAACCGAGGACTTCAGGGACAACCTACCCTGACAGCAATCCCACAGTGTGGGCTGGCACTCTTGGTAGGCAGGTAAAATAAGCACTCAGGTACTTCGAGTCTTGGTTCACTCATCTGTTTGTTCGTTTATTCAGCAAGCATTCATGTGCCAGGCACTCTGTCTGGATGAAGCAATAAATGAGTGTCTAGGAACATGTTATTCCTAAGAAGAAGAGCAAGGTAGCTGGTTTGCAAACTGTGAGCCAAGGACTGGTGATCTCTGTAGGCCTAGAGAAGAGTAGAGGTTGGGTGTGAAGGGAATGAGATGAAATACATGCATTGACATGAACTCCAGGAGTTTATGAGAGAAATAGCTTTCCCTTCTATTTGTTTTCCTTTCTTGTCTCCATCAATTCCCAGATCCTGTCACCAGTCGGGGTCAGCATTATCCACCACTGCCCGTTCCACTGACAACTAACGCTCCATTATGATACGACTCAGTCTTGGAGCTCTGATGGGAGCCGTGGGGTGAAGATTTAGATTAGATATTCTGACAGGGAAGAGGTCTGCTACCGGGCAGTGCTTCTCACGCACTGAGAAGCGGGGTAAGGAGAGAAAATTCTGATAACAACAGGTAATAGCTTGAGATTCTCCCTTTCCTCCCCTTCTCCTTTTCTACAGTTATTTCCCATACAATTCCATTACTTCCCCCGAGCTTTCTAGGGTGAAGCACAACAGGAGCAAGAACTGGACAAAAGGGAGCAGGCGTTTGAGTCTGGGGCAGAAATGTGCGGGCAACATTAGTGGGGCCAGCTCTGGCCGTGGGCCTATATCACGGGCAGGGCCAGCAGTCATCAACAGGCTTGGTGGCGGGACGGATAGGCCCAAGAGAAAGGCAGGAGGTAAAGGAGTGGCAGAAGAGAAAAGAGCTGTCCCAGAAGACACCACTGGGAGAGCACTGGAAAAGTGAGCCCTTAGCTGGGCTATGGACATGACCGTACGTGCGTGTGTATGGCACGTATGTGCACGGTGATTCTAACATAATGTTCATAAGATGGGGTATCCTTGTACAGGCAGGCAGCAATGATGGTTTTGATTATTTTTGCTTTTCTCTTTTTACACACACTAGAACAGTTCTCACCGGCTGATTGGCATTAGATCGCATAGCTTGGACATGGCTTGATAGCTTTTAAAATCAGTCTATTTCTTTTGGGCTTAAGACTAAGCCAATTTTAATGGTTGAGGTTTCATATTCAATAGAGTCTTACCTAAAACTATTTGCAAATAATTTTTTAATTTAATGAAAATATAGCTTCCAAGCGGTTTTTAAACTTACGCAAGCTCTCTCTCGCTTGTTTTCCCTCCTTCCCTCTCTCCCCTTCTGTCTCCCCTTCCCCTCATAACTCCTTCTTTCTTTACCATCTGTAAACAACAATAATTACACATATATGTGTTAATGGACAACAGAGAGAGGATCAATATTTTTTTAACTCTATGGGAAAAATCTTACAATTATTTAGTCATCTTTTCATAAATTTGTTCTTAACTTACTTTGTGTACAAATCTGTGTCTATCTGTCATGATCTATCATGATCAGAATTTGTACCTACCACCATATTGTGAGTCTCCTGGGGGCAGGAACTCTGCCTTCATCCTCTAATTCATCCCTCTATGAGCAGCCCCTCACCCATTCTTGAGTGGTATTCCTAAAAGGGACAATGCAAGATTTGCAAGGGAACATATATTCAAAAGAAGAAAAGAGTATCTGTAGCCACGAGGGAAATGATGCAAGTCAAAATGACGCTGAGATACCACTAACATACCCCTAGCTCTCAGGCAGTTCTCATGCTGCATAAATTCTGAGATTTTTATCCTCAAGGTGAAAGTGAGTGGGTAGGTGGACCCTTGGCCACATCTTCCCCCTTCTCTTCTTCCTCTTCCTCCTTCTTCTCTTTCCCCGCCTTCCTTTTCCTCCCCCTCCTCATTCTCAGCCTAATTATTTATTACCATCATTATCTTTACCAGAGGAATGAGAGGGTGGGGATTTTTCTACAACAGGCTAATTTACTTATGAGCCAAAGATTCAAAAAGAACTATGAAAAGTGGTATTACCTAGGCCCCTCCCTTTACCCTAATTAGGGGTGAAAAGTTGCTGTATTACATGCTCCCCAAAGAGAATACCATTTCTATAATTAGGGATGCTGCCTCCTGTGAGCTGCCATGGTGGAAGAATCATTTTTTTACAAAGTCTTGGAGAAAATCTCTCGCTTGGTGAAGAAGTTCCACATTAGTTATGTGAATCCAGTAAATGTATCTGTCAGCAGGAAGAGCAGTAAGAATTCTGTTTGCATGGATTTTTATGTGCAGTCATTTTCAAAAAATTAAGTTTTGCGCCCTAAGTAGATTGTCTTAATACATGAATATTTCACAACGTGGAATATTTTCGATTGGTGATACCACCTTTTTTTTTAAGATTGTAAAACCCATCTTCATTCTTCTCTGAGTGACTCAGGTTATAAACTTCAACAGTATTCAGGGTAGTTTGACTACATTTTTAAGTTCAATGCTTTATACTTTTTAATGGTTAAAATGTACCCTTGACAGTGAAAAAGTAATAAAAATATGAAACAGTTGAACTCAGGGAGGAAAAGTGCATCTCTTCTAAATGTGCAGGAGTTCCCTAAGTCAAGTTCAAAATTGCTCATTATTCTATGCTTTGTCCGTAAGAATGTGATTCATCCGTTGTGTTCAGTTCTCTTAGAAACCTCGTGCATTAGAGGAAACTTTTCAAAATCACTTTAGGAGAAATTCCTTTTGCTTTAAAACAATATCTTCGTAGGTTTAAAACCTATTGGGTTAGAGAATATTAGTTTAGAGACATTTGTTTTATTTTAAAATTACATCCAGACATCTTGTAACTTTGACATATTTATTGACTGCCTCCTATGTGCTCCACAAAATATATTCAGTGAATGAATGACATTTTTTAGATAATTAAAAACACCTGCGTATATTGAATGCCAGGCACTTGACATAAAATAACTCTTTATCATTACATCCTAACATTCTATTTATTCCCATTTTACAGATAGAAATACAGACAGTCAAAGAAGTTAAACAACTTACCCAAGCTCCCATACCCAGGGTGTGAAGCAACTGGGTCTCAGGCTCAGGTCTGCACGACCCCAAAGACTTAACCCAAATTTGTCCAGCTGCAAAGCCTGTGCATTTTAGGGATTGTCTGATCTTTGTGATTACTCCCAACCCTGTATGCTATGATTTTACTAAGCCCAGGGCGTATTTTGAATTTGTGGGCTTTTTTTCTAATAAATTCCCGACATCAGCTTGTTGTCTTTGATTTGCCTCTTTCTCTCAAATATCAAGTAATTGAAAATAATCAGTTAATTAAAGGTTTCAGACTCATTAATCCACTTTTTAAGCATACTAAATAATAAAATAATTCACATGGGCTGGGGGTAGGGGTGGGGAAAAGCAGAAAAAAATAAAATTTGTTTAAAGACCAATTGCTTTTATTTCATCTCAGTGATGTTGGATTTTAAACCACAATATAGCTCTTTTGTCTGTTTAGGTGTTTCCTGGTTAGTTTTTTTTTTTTTTTTTCAAAATTTTTATTCTATTGTTTTTTGTTTTGTTTTACGTTTTTTGTTTTATAAAACATAGGATTGATTAGTTCTTCTAGAGGTAGGCTTTTGCCATAATACTATGTGAAAATAATTTACTTATTGTTATTTTTTAAATTGGTTTTATGTCTGTTCAGGCCTTTAGATTGTAAGGTTTAGGAGATCTAAAAAAGTTACTTATTTTTGCATGAAGGATGAATTCTTGCAATAGGAAAAAGAATGTATCCCATTGGGATAAGGAATATAGGAGAGATAGATGTTCTGGGGAAAACTCAGACTGAATCAGTAAGCTGCTCTAAGATGATAAACAACTTCAAAATGGTGTCACCAAATCAGGTTGTTCCTGGCTGAGGCCATTTAACATTTCTTTTTAACTAGAAAAGTCTAGTAATCCCAAACAATATGCCTCAATAGATCTATGAATGTCACCAGTTTCATAATTTTTTTTTAAAAAAAAACAATGTGTTCTGGTGTTCATTTCTTTTTTTACTATCTGTGTTTATGTCTCATTAGGCCATACAGGAAATCCGCTACTTGTTTATATTGCTGTGCCTTGGGAAAAGACAAAGAGACAACATTTTTTTCTAAAGCTATTTCACATTTTTCAGCCTCTTATTATAACTCCCCCAAAATTATCTTTGTGAAGATTTTTTAAAAGTTCTGTCACTTCAAAAGAGTTGTCATTGACTCAGTTTGAAGCTCTTGTTAAAAATTGAATGGAAGGAACCAGACCCATATTGGAGAGCTTCACTTAATTTTGTAATAATTTTGGAAAATATTTTCCCTCTACACTTTATTTGGGAGAAAACCTACAGCTGGATCTCAGCAGAAATAAAGGAAAAGCAAGAACAAATACTTTTGTGATTAATTAGATGCTTTTTAAGCATCTTTCATCTAAGACATTGCCCTTCTCTTTCTGTTGTGCAGACTTCTCTTTTTTCTCGCTGCTTGAAAACTGCCACTTCCTGTCTCCTCCCTAATTTGCCTCTACTTGGCTGTAGTCGTGTTACCCTTTCACCAAACATAATATGCAGCCATATTCAGCACATGTATGCGTGTTTTCATGGGTTTCAGCATTTGTGCACTTTTTTCAATTTTTCTTTATTTACTTTTGCTTTTGACCCCCTTTCATGTATTTTAAACTTGGTGAAGAGAGAAACTTTGTCTTTTCTTGACCTTAAAAACTTGTCTGTATATGGTATTCTCCTCATCCATTCTGATTGATTAAAAAAGAAAAAAAAATACTCCATATTCCTCAGTTAACAGAAGTCAAGCAAGGAAAAGAACACCCACCTTATCACAAAAGACTTTATAGTCACCTTTAATCACTTGATCAAATCCTTATTTTTTATCATGTTTGATAAGTGTTAGGGTAGTCTTCCAAGTGAGAAGTTGTATTAACTATCATAGGCCCATATCATTTAGAGCAAATATAAAATTAAAATATAGAATTACATTAGAAATCCATAAAAATTCTAATTTCACACACACACACACACACACACACACACACAATGTGTAGTCATGGGAGCTTATGTAATATAAATCTTACTAAAACTTAGCTAGTTTGTTCATTTCAAGATGGATAATGTGTTAGCAATATAATAGAGGGATTTTGTGCCACATAAACCAAGAATTCAGAATGCAAACCATTGCACCCACAAGATAGGTTTGTTTTATCTGAGCTTGGAAGAAAAGGACCTATGAAAACAAACCAATTTGCTTCCAATCCAAATTATCAACTGGAGATATTCTTCAACAAATACCAGAAACAGATGTGAATGCCTTTTCTCCATGACTGCAAGCCAGTAAACGATTTCTTGCCATTTTATCCCTTTATGATAAAACCTCAACCTCCCATCCACACCAGAAGAGAGGAAAACCCCAGAAGAAACATAATACTATTTCGCTCAATTTTTTTTCATCTTCCCTGTAGATACTGGATGGGTTACCAGGTCTCCCAACTGTGGATTCTATACTGACAGTGTTTTTAGGATATTTCCTCATTAGAACATATTTTCTTCAATTTGCAAAAGTTTTCTAAGTTTTGGAGAGGTGACATTAAGCATCTTTCTACTTTTAAAAGGGAGTGGGCTCCTGTAGGAATGATTTGATGTTTCAAAATGACTGAATTTTCTTTTGTGAATGATTTATTGTTCTGGAGTTTGTATTTTCCAAGAGAAGCTAGTGTACTAGCTTTTGAACCTTTGGAAGCATGAGTTCAAATTTGGCCCATAGTAAGCAACGAGCAAGAACGTTTGGCCTGGTCTCAAACTATTCTCCGGGTTTCTACATCATCATACCCCACGCACAACTCAACACCATTAACACAACTGAAAACATCTGCTAGACAAAGATCCCAGATTTGGGAAGAAAGGATAGCCAAATACTTTTAATACCTCACTATTAGAAAACCAAAACTTACCACTGATGCTCAAAAGCAAAGTCAGGAAACTATTTGAGATTCACAAAGATTATAGGACCCTAGTAGCCAAGGGGTTCTAGAATTCCTTATACAAATCTGGATTTTTTTTTCTTTATGGTACCATTCACTTATGCTTACAACTATTTGCCCACTTGGGTGGGCCCTCTCTGAAGCTAAATTTGTGGAGCCATATCTCCTCAAAAAGCACATAGGTGGTAGGTTTCAAATTGGAGCAAAATGTCTTAGGCCCTTATGAACGTGGACACAACCACAGATGTTCTGGAATGTGGAAAAGAGTTGTGTTTGAAAACACCAGAGGATAGAATGATCATAGTTTAAAACTACATGAAATCATTTTCAACAACTTTCTTGTCTTGTTTTTAGAACCCTTTTTCCTCCACATTCCCCATCCTTAAAAAAAGACAGAAAAAGGGGCGCCTGGGCGGCTCAGTCGTTAAGCGTCTGCCTTTGGCTCAGGTCATGATCCCAGGGTCCTGGGATCGAGTCCCGCATTGGGCTCCCTGCTCGGCGGGAAGCCTGCTTCTCCCTCTCCCACTCCCCCTGCTTGTGTTCCTGCTCTCTCTGTCTCTCTCTCTGTCAAATAAATAAATAAAATCTTTAAAAAAAATGTTTAAAAAAAAAGACAGAAAAAGATGAAGATCTTTGGGCATTTAAATATCAAACCTAAAGTCATTTCTTGAGAGAGTATATTTTTGAAGTTTGACATTTGCCTTAAGTATGCAGTCAATTATCTTATGGCAGACTATGAAGGCACCTCAACTCTCAGCTAAGCTGCTCATAATTATGCCCATTTTACAGACTATTTCACTTTATATTATCAGAAAATCCTATAACAGATATATATTCTAGTTTATGTGAAAGAAAACGATGGTCATCTTTCCCAGGAAAACGTTCTTACATGAATGCATAAGAACAAATGTACATGGATGTGTGTTTAGGACCAAGGGTAAAGTAGAAAAGAGGAGAGTTCGAACTTGTCAAGCAGTTTCACCTGAAGGAATATACCAGAAACCCATTAAAGTGATGCGCTGTTGTGTTTGAGGAACAAGCTGTGAGCAGAGGTGCAGAGGTCAGAGCGGGAAATGGTGGAAAGATGCCTCATACTACACCTGTGTGCCCCATTCCTCCTGGTTGAGGTAACTGCAGAGTCCCACAGCCATACTTTCTTTTTCACAGACACAATTCAGTCAGGAATCTGATCGGGAGCACAGAGCAAAAGTCATGCTGTATCAACATCCGTCCCTTGGTGCAAACAAAGTAGGGAGAAACAGAGATAATGGAGGAACTGCGGCAATTTAGCCCATCATTAAAGGGCCTCTGGACAAATTCCCATAGCTCCCCAGCAAGCCCATTGAGGACACTGAGCCAGGCCCCAAATTGACTGTTGCTGAGTCTTGGGATGCCAAAAGAAGGGCAAAGCAGTCAGGTGATCACAAACTATAATCAAATAGTGGGCACATCCTGGCATCTTGGCAAAACTCTAATCATAAAATCCAAGGAATTTTAGAGCCAAGGGGATAGAAATTACCTACTCTTATCTTCTAACTTTTTACTCCAGGACACACAGTGGAGAAGGGACAAAGCCAGCTGTAGAATCTGGTCCCCAGCTCCCAGTTCAGCGCTATTTCCCCTGCATTATGGTGCTTGTGTGATTTAGTGGATACGGAATGGGTCAAGCCACTGACAGTCCTGGCAAAGCCAATGGCTAGTGCAGGACTGGCCTGACATAGCTCTGTGCCTTGAAGTTTCAAGTAAATGAAAAGCCTACGGCCCTAAATGTGTCATCTGCTTATTTTGGTTTCCTTTGTGTGGTGTTGGAATGTGCCTGATTTCCATAGCTTTAGGGAGCTGATAAAAACTGTAGTCTAAAAAAGAAAAATATAGGGGTGCCTAGGTGGCTCAGTCGTTAAGCATCTGCCTTTGGCTCAGGTCATGATCCCGGGGTCCTGGGATCGATCCCCACATCGGGCTCCCTGCTTGGCGGGAAGCCTGCTTCTCCCTCTCCCACTCCCCCTGCTTGTGTTCCCTCTCTCACTGTGTCCCTCTCTGTCAAATAAATAAATAAAATCTTTTTAAAAAGAAAAGAGAAAAAGAAAAATATATATATAGTGAAAGCTGAGTAAAGAAAAAGCCATTTTACAAAAATGGCTTCTCAGAAATTAATTTGCCAATTATGAGTTTTCTAAATAATCTTTAAATACTTTAAGTTGGGCCCGAGTCAACTTCAGACAGTTTTCAGCTACTTGTTATAAAGTAATGATGTCATGTAACAACACTTCTCTGAGTACTCTATAATAATTCCTATTTACTCCACACTGGTGGTCAGGACAACAACCAGTAGATGTATACCCCCCAAGATGCAAGAAAAATGAAAAGAAAGAAATGTAAGAAAATGAGTTTTTGCAAAAAGCTAAATTTTCCCTTATTGCCAGCTTCTTAACTCCCAGACAGCAAAATGTCATTTCATCTAAGAAATGTAGAAAATAGTAGATAGTAGACTTGTTTTTAATGTTACATTTGGCAAAATTAAGTACTAATATTTCCATTTATTAGTAATTCCACTTACCTGATCTTCCATTTCCTTATTAATAAGTGCACTAATAATAATTTCCCTGTCAATCTCATAGGGGTGTTGTGAGGTTCAATTAAAATAATAAATATAAGAATAATGTACATGAACTTAAGTTTTTAATATATCATTGTCTATTATCATTATGACAACCAATTAATTGTGTACTATTAGGGGAAGGGGGAATGATGGAAATGTTCTAGTTGAGATGTATAGAAATATATTCTAGGCAGTAGGATAGATTTAATTCCATTGGTAAGATAAATGCTGTTGGAATTTTTAATGGGGGGAGTATTTCAGTTAAAGTTCATCTGGAAAAGCTTCATGGAGGCTATGCAATCTGGGAATGTTTTGGCTTTGTCTCTAGAGGGAAGAGGGGGTATGCTTCTCCATTGAGCAGAAACTCAAGTGTAATGACAAAGAGATAGAAATAAGCAAACTTACCCCGAAGGACGGTGAGGGACTGCCCAGCTGAAGGAGGAAATTTAATATCAGGAGAAGTGGGAGATAAATTTCAATACATTAGGTGAAACCAGTTGGTGATGGGCAATGGAAGCCAAACTCAGGCATTGGCATTCACCCTGAAGAACATGAGTCATTGACAATTCCTCTGTCGGAGGGGAAAGGAGGCAAACGGAAGTGATGCTTATGCACATAATTATCACATAGGACATAAGGGCAGTCTCCTACAACATGAGTGTAAGTGAGGAAACTGTGGAGGTCTCCTGGGGTCTCACCTTTAGGAGACTGGATGAGAAACATATACAGCAAAAGTGTGAAGAGGAAGCAGATCTAAGAATTAACAGACTTGGGAATATAAAGGGAGGAGAGGATTTCAAAAAGAGCTTAGAACTATAGTTTAATGTGGGAGGATTTTTTAAAAGGTCACTAGAACTCCCATAGCTTTTTCAATATAGGAATTCTCTGTCATACGCAGTCAAACTAACCAACTCTTGATATTCAACAATTTCTATGTATTTTAGCAATAAATGTATTCTCCAAAATACCATGTATTTACTCAGGTGAATAAACACAAAAACATTGCTAGTGTCTTTCTCCCCAAAAGAGTATTTAGAAAAGATACATAAATGAAAGACTAAATTACAATTATTCCGAGTCTTTTCATCTCATTTAATCCTTTTTGTTTCAAGTAATGAGAAATAGCATGTACACCAGCAGAAACACTACGTTGGGAAGCAGAAGACCTGAGTTCCTGTCCTATTTCTGCACTAATTAGCTGAGAGGGAATATCATTTAATCTTTCCATGTTAGTTTCCTCCTTTTTAAAATTATGAGGTTAAAATATGTTAATCTCTAAGGTTTATTTTTAAATTATGGGGTTAAACAAGTTAACCTCCAAGATTTTCTTTTTAGCCCTAACATTTCCCGACTATAATTTCTTAGTCCTGTGACACTGTAGTGAGTTTTTGACTTCCTGGTTGAGGCAGTCATAGATAAAAGTATTTTGGGAAAAAAAGAAATCAAGCTGTCTATAAAACTTCGAAAAATGGGGACTTTTTTTTTTAGTTTTGTATAAAGCTGTTTTTACAGATTGGTTTCAACATTATTCAGCAGTTGAAACCAATGGAATTCACTCTTCTAAATAAAATAAAGTGCTCAATCACATTTGAATCTGTGGAGACAGATCATAAAGAGAAGAAAGAATATTTGAGATGAAATAAAGTACAGTTTGTAAAACCTAATCATGAAAGCTATTAAGTTCTTGCTGCCACAAATTCTGTTTACAGAATATCTTTCCATTAGGGATATATACATATAAGCATGTGTATGCACACATATATACACACAAATGTGCAGAAACTGAACAGAGTCAAAGTGTGTGTGTGTGTGTGAGAGAGAGAGAGAGAGTGTGTGTGATATGTGTGTATCACAGAAAATAAAGTCGAGCAGGGCACCCTTCATTCCTGGAGATATGAAGCATATCAAACTTCTGGATAAAGAGAGAATTACGTTGACTAAAGGTTTCCTTTTACTCAGAAAAATAAACTCAGTTGTTTGCATATTGAAGGTATCAGAGTTTGGGGGTCTAATTTCAAATTGACGGTTTACCTTGTTTTTAAAGAGAACTTAATATATTTCCCAAATTTAGACTCTTAAGAATGTTTTGAATGCTTCTTAGCCTGTGGGAAATTGTTTTAGGAGTATGAACAATCATCTAATCAAAAGATGAGAGATTATAGTTGATAATAAACTAAATTAGGAGATGTGTTTCTGTTATTATTTGTTTGGCCGTTGTGGTGGTTAATTAAAGAAAGACAGAGCACCTTGAAATGCTTAACGTGGAGCCATAGTTCGTGGGAGCTAAAAAAAAAAAAAGTTACATATCTAAATTTATCACATTACTTTCATGACATTGGATGTCGTGAAACTTAAACTTGGGCTGTGCAACTTAAACTGATATAGGTGAATTCTATTGGATTCAGAGGAAATGGCTGCAGGCATCTGTGAGAAATATAGAAAAACAGATTTTTTTTTTCTTTTTTTAGCCAAAGTCTTGCACTCTTCAACTCTGGCACGGTGAGTGCCAAAGGTCGTAGATGTTCCAGGCTACTGATGACCACCCATGCTCCCGGCTGTGGGCTGGGCCTAGGGCCCTCAGTATGTCGGACACAGCCTCAAACAAACCTATCTACCCATCCCAATGTGCGGAACAAATATTATCATTCTTTATGTTCTATCCACAGAGGTTTGGGAAGTACGGGTTTAGCCTCTACTTGAGAAATACACAGGACACCCTACAGGCCCATATTCAGAAGATAAGCCCAAAATATCAGTCAAATAAACATTTGTTCTGCCTCTTTCTTAACACCTGAACATCTATTGGCATCAGGTAAATGTACATTTGGATTAGCTCCGAGGTCCCCATAGACACTAAGTGTCACCTAGTAATGGGACCAGCTGCTTTCATCACTTCACAATACAGAAACAATAAACCCATCTCCCAAATGCCTTTGGCAAATCTACGCAAAGACATCACACTGAACAAGGTCTTACAGCATCGAGCATAAAGTCTCCTATGAAATAGGAGTTGAGATGTACACGAAATCTTGCCTCATGTGCCACACGTGCTCCCGGAAAGCCATGACTCAGAATCCATCCCCGCTTGCTCTTTGTGAGGGCCGCACACCTCAGTCAGCTAATAACTGGAACTCTGATAGGGACTTGTTGGAGTAGCAGCTAGAAGGGTGAAGATCTGAGTTGTTTTCTAGTTGCGAGCTAGTATCCTGAGCATGTAGAACACTTATTAATAATGATTACATTACAAGAGCACATTTTCCATTTCTACATCAGAAAGATTTATGAAGCTGTGTGGTCATGCCTCGTAACTGATGTTTCCAATACAGAATAATCTAATTTCCTAGTGCAAATCACACTGATGTGACCTAGAGACATTTCTGTTGTGTCACAACAGCATTTAATTTGAACTGAAATTAGCCAGAATTACACCATGTTCCTGGCAAACAGTCTGATCCAAAAATATCACCATAGTAACATGTGTATTCTATCAACAAGTCCCCTTTCATAATGTTTAAGGTCTCATTCTATCAATAATTCTGAAATGCATGAAAAAAAATCATCTTGGAACACCAACCTGTTGCTAGAAGGTACCTGTAACTCAATTTAAATGACATATAGGGTTTTTAAAAAATATATTTCCCTTTACTTAAAGAAACATTTAAGTGCTCATTAGGCCAGATCAACTTTGCAGATGTAGTGAGAGCTTTCAGAGATGTTTTATATGACCAAGTGCTGAAATTCATTTTCTTTTTACTGTTTCTTTCATCACCTTCTAAGAAATTATATGTTCATTCCAAGGAGTTAGGTCTCAACTGACCATGGAAAGGTAATTTTTAAAAGTTTTCTTCTTTAAGCTAAGAGAAATCATAGAGGAAACACTGAAAGTTCATATTCTCAAATTGTCTTTAGTTCTCACTTCAGCAATTGAAAGAGAACTCTCTTTTGATTATATATCTATGAAACCGTTAGAATCGGCCCTTCATAGGTTTAAGGCAGTTCCTTTCCACCCTTCAACAGCTAGGTTTGTTAAATGTTGATAGAAGTAACAATTTGGACAGGGACGCATTTGAAAAATAGTAATTAAATTTATTTCAATGTCCCAGGTTGATGTGTATGTGGTTAGAGAGGGGAACTAGGGGTGAAGAGATGAGGGAGCAGATAGAAAAAGAGAGAGGGGAAAACATTTCAATGCCGTTGATTGCTACCAATAGGCATTGTATAACAATCGAATTTTAAAGAAAAGAAAGGCTTTTTCTTCTGATTTTCCTGAAAAGAAGAAAAGGAGTAAGAGTTATATAATGCCAAACACCAGCGCTTGTGCGTGAAAGATAAATAATGATGCTAGAGGACAGGAGAGCATTTCAAAAAAAGTTTCAAACATAATTTCAAGAAACTGGGAAAGGAACGGTTGCAAATAACCTTGGTAAAAGTTTGAAAGGCTCTCGTCTGCAGTAGTGGCCTATCGTGTGCAGATCATGTGTGAACACTTCAGTTTTTCTGTGTATAATAAGCTTCAGCTTGATACCATTAAGAATGAAAAAATTATTGTTTTGTATAAAAAAGATTGCATTTGATTAATCACGCTCAGGGGGCAGCATAGGAACAATGAACTTTTCAAGGATGTTGGCTTTATCTTTATGTTTTGTCACTGGCAGGAGATTAATGATCTAGAAAGCAAAGCAGTACGTGTAAAGTCATTTATTTTTCAGTTTGACTTGAACTCCTTGACTGTACTGCAACTCTATGTTGGCATTTTCACTTATAACAACATACTTTGTGAGCTCGATGGCCTCATTTGAAATAACTTTTTGTTTGTTTCTCTCTGTGTTTGTTATCTCTCTGGTTGCTTGTATCTCATTCCATTAAGTTTATAGCAATGAGGACAGTGACCCATATTTTATTTCCTTTAGTAGAATTCTTTTTTATTCTATGATAAACAGTCATTCATAACTTGTGGGAAATTTTGACATAGAGAGACAGGACCATTTTTGTTTAAACTATGACAACAGAAAGACTTTCTTGGGTATAATGTTTAATTAATAACCATGCTGTACGAAGTATTGTGCGCGTCAGCGGATAGACACGTGTAAGCAAAACAGACATGGTCCCTCCCCACTGAGACAGATGCCAGATAAATGCACAGCAACACTTCTAATGATAAATATCAGTAAGTGTCATAAACAGGGGTGAGGCTCAAGGATAAAAGGATGGGACATAAGTGGGGATCTAGGAAATCCCCTAACCCTTAATCCGATCATTGAAGATGAGTCAAAGGTAGTCAGGGAAAGACAGTGGGTGCAATGGTAGCTGGGGAGGGGGAGACAGGGATGTGTACAGTAAAGACTTAGAGGAGAGCAGTGAGAGATGAGGTCAAAAAGAGGGGCAGGAGTCAGAACCAGAAGGGCCCTGCAGGCATTGATAAGAGGATTGAATTTTATTCTAAGAATTTTATTCTAATTAAATTCTAAGAATTTAATTCTATTCTAATTTTATTCTATTCTATTTATTCTATTGAATTTTACTCTAAAATTTATTCTAAGAGAATTTTATTCTAAGCATGGCATTATTGAGAATAGCGAGAGTGACATCATGTGATATGTTCTCAAAAAACTCACACCGGCTATCCTGAAAAATGGATTAGAAAGAAGCATGAGTAAAGACAAGAAACCCAGCAAGAAGACTTCAGTCCAAGCAAGGTATTAGGGTGACCTTGATTGGAGACATGGCAGTGAAGATAGGGTGAAGTAAAATTATTTGAAATATATTTTGGGGTAAATCAACAGGACTGGATGAGAATGAATCTTGGAAGAAAGAAGATCAAAGATTACTCTGAGAATCCTTGCAGTGGGAGGCAGCCTCCATGATGGCCAGTGATTTTCCCTACCTCCTGGTATCCACACTCTTGTGGGATTCCCTCCCACGTTGTAAGGGTCGGTCTGTGTGATCAGTAGAATAAAGCAGAAATTATGGCATGTGGCTTCCAAGGCAAGGTCATAAAAGACACTGTAGCTTCTGCCTTTTCTCAGATCGCCTGATTTAGTGGAAGCAGCCCCATGAAGAGGCCTATGTAGCAAGAAACTGAGGCTCCCTGCCAACAGCCATCAAGGGATTAAGGCTTCTTGCTAAAATCCATGTGAGGGGAACAGCTCAGGAGGGAGACTTCCAGCTCTAGTATAGAATCCTCAAATGACTGTAGCCCCAGCCAACATCTTAACTGCAGTTTCATGACAGATCCAGAACCAGCCAGTTGAGCCACTTCTGCACTCCTTACCAACAGAAACCATGAGATAACAAATTGTTTTTCTAAACCACTAAACTTTGTGGTAATTGGTTACCCAGAAAAAGGTAAATAATGAATTTGTTTAAGTAATGGGTGCTACTATTTACTAAGCTGCTAAAGACCAGGAAAGGAATAGATTTGTAGGGAAAGATGAAGAGTTAGTTTTACACATGTGGAACTGTGTATGCCTTGAAATAGTCTATAGTTAATGCTATGTAGAGAACAGAATAAATGAATACGGAATTCAGAAATGTGATCTGAGCGAATGATATAAGTGTGGGAATAATAAGCTTATAGGTGATAATTATTACCATAAGAATAGATGTGATCACCTAGGAAGAGTAAGACTTATTAAGAGAGTATAGAATCCAGGAACCCCAATATTCAGATGTCTGTATATTTGCACCTCTTTTGTACCACTTCAGTCCATTTGACCTCCCTCTTATTCTGGCCACTGTCATGGTGGACTGGTTCCTCGCGCTCTTCCATAATCTTTTCATGGGTGCAAACTGATAAGGCCTCTCATCAGCCCACACTGTAGCGTCTCTGCTGTGCTGCCGAAGGAGTCTCTCAGGAATCCTTCAGTACTCACCCAAGTGTACTCGGGAAGTCAACAGTTCCAAGTGTACTCTGGAAGTCCCTCCAATGGGAGATCAAGGGATAATAGACAAATGCTTCCCCTTCTTGTCCCGAAGTGGACAGTTCTGAGATGCATTTCATGAGGCTCCTCAAAAGTTCCTGTAGGATTTCCGACTAATTTCCCAAAGTGGTGGACAACTCACTTTTGAATTGGTCCTCCTTCTTTATCTATTGTCCTCTCCTGTCTCTCAATCTTGCTTCCTGGGATCGCTGCCCAAATAAATGATCTGCCTGCAAGCTTGTATCTCCTTTCTGGGAAACCCAGTCTAGTCTGGGAGAAAAGGACCAGCTGAGCCAGTTCAGGAGATGTTAAAGAAGAGGTCCAAATGGCAGAGGAAAACCAGAAGATGAGTGCCATGAGGGGTCATCTGTATTGAATGGCACTTGGAGGACTAGTCAAATGAGGAGAATTGCACAAGACTTTATTTTCCTCAAATTTCCACATCATCTGGCCTTTGTGGCAGTCTCATGAGGTAGGTAAGATACATGTTATTTTCCTCAAGGTCCAGGTGAGATGAAAAGCTCAGTGATATATCTAAGCTCCTGTGTTAAGGGCCCACGTGTTCTGACTCTAGGACGTTTACTTCACAAACCATTGCTTATACCATGGTTGCCGGAAACCAACTTCACTGAGTGTTGAGTAAACTCCATCATTTATAAGAATTTAATTGCAGACACATGTTGGCAATCTATAAATAGTTCAAATTCTAGAAGTTCTCTGAGAAATTTTATATTGTAGAAAATTGGAGACTGTTTTAAAGGACTTAATTCTGACAAAATAATCATAAGGTGTTATTAACTGCAACTATTTTACAGCTACAAAAGAGTCCCCTATAAAAATTGTAGGAAAGCAAGAGGAAACACTTTTCAGATTCTTACTGAAGACTGAGGCACATCCACCTGAGATTTACTTCAATACTCCATTATTTGAAAAAATCTTTAAGCTAAATAAATGAGTGGGTTAATTTGAAAATTTGGACTATAGTTGCTCACATAATTGTTGGGATTTGAGGATGCACAGTAAAAGATACCCCTTTTCCCTGTCTGAGTTCTGATCAATTGCCTAAATTCTGAATATTTGAAAGAGCAGTTAGAAATGAAAATGCCATCTTTATGTAATAGCTAGATTAGAGGACGTGGCTTAGATATGCAGCCCTGGGGTTTTTTTGCCATTCAAAACTCCCACCACCCTGAATGGTGGGTCTTGTGAAAATATGTTAACACAATATCCAGAATTGCTACATTGGATTGTTTAGGTAGGGGAGAAAAGAGGAAATCCCCCGTACGTACAGGCTTCTAATAGATTTGCCTTCCCCATGAAGAAATGTTGGCTAATTGGGCACCTGGGTGGCTCCGTTGGTTAAGCGACTGCCTTCGGCTCAGGTCATGATCCCGGAGTCCTGGGATCGAGTCCCACATCGGGCTCCCTGCTCAGCAAGGGAGCCTGCTTCTCCCTCTGACCCTCCCCCCTCTCATGTACTCTCTCTCTCTCATTCTCTCTCTCTCAAATAAATAAATAAATCTTTAAAAAAAAAAAAAGAAATGTTGGCTGATATATGTCATACACCAATCAAAGGGAGGAATGGCCAAGGAAGAAGCGGGTATAAGGGGTGAGGCTAGGAACCAGGCATGCTACTCTACTGAGTAGCGTTCCTTCCAGACTAACTTAATGACATCTAAGTATCCCAGGTTGGTCCTGGTCACCTAGAGCTCCATCCTGCAATGAGAGGATTGGGTTAGAAGGGAACATGGGGCAGGATAGAGACAAGGTGGCATGAAAAATACTATCTAGCCTCTAAGGGAAGTACAATTTGGACGCACACAATTGCAGCTGTAGAAACACATACAAGATGATCTGGGACCCTCCTGGGAAGTACATATTTCATCTCCTACCAGCTGGCTAACCAGCAAGCTGAGTGTCCCAGGCTTTGCTTCCTTCATATCAATAAACATTGCCTGAACATGCTTACATCCAATACTTTTCGATACCACCAAACACATCAGCTTTAAAAAAACTATGTTTGTAAAGCTCTTCTTTCAGGCAATCATTTCTGATATTCCAAAACAGGCACTGATTTAATCCCTGCTCAACTTTTGATTTTCAGTGCAAGAACTTTTGTTTTGTTTTTTAAAAAGAAATTACGTTTTTTACCTGATTCTGGAACCTACAGTGTTCCTTGCAACAAATGCTGTGTAAAATTACCATAAAAGGGGGTTAGAGATAAATACAAATACCTGGGAAATATTGGAACAA
The DNA here is from genome assembly GCF_037043125.1 of Eumetopias jubatus. Taxonomy (NCBI): domain Eukaryota; kingdom Metazoa; phylum Chordata; class Mammalia; order Carnivora; family Otariidae; genus Eumetopias; species Eumetopias jubatus. Next base: position 82,548,747 of record NW_028274808.1, read on the forward strand.
ATAGTTGAAATAAAGAAAATCATGGGAAAAAATCCAGTCTTCACTTTTTATAGTTAACAGTAAAGCCCATGATGAGTGAAGATAGTGTTGTTTTATCCATGCAATAAAACACAAGCAAGCAAAATATTTCTTCCCATAGAATTTACAGGGTTGTCCCTTAAATATCATAAGCAAAATTTCAATGTAATAGTGATTGTCATCTTTGAGGCTAACAACATATTCAAACTCCCCAAATTACCAATATTAAGTATATGCATCATAGTTTTACCTTTCCTTTCTCTGGCTACATTCCAAGACAACTGATGTAGATTTTGAAGATGATTTTAGTTAAAAGACTAGAAGGCAATACATATTTGGATGCCTAAAGGCGATCGAAGAAAAATGGCAGGATAAATCTCTAAACCACTAAAAATTGTGATTATTGTTGAGAATCTATTCCTGGGACTTTTTCCTGCCTTTTGAATTTCAGTACTCTGAAATATAATCCGTGTATCTCAAGTCTGCCAGCGCTCATCGATGAAAGAAAGGATTTCATAAATCTGTGTTAATTAACTACATTGTACTGAAACAAAAAAACTTTCCATACACCTAAACACCCAAAGAGTTGTTTTTTAACTAGTGGTGTTTGAGGTGTGCTGCTCTCACTGCCCCTTTATATCCATTTTTATCCCCCCCACCTTTTTTTTTCATCAGGGTTACACTCTGACAGCTGTTTTCTTCTGAGTATCTGATGGAGAAAAGCTATGCCTGTTGGGGTCTTACATTTGCTAGATAGTCTAATTAATAATTAGGAGTCAACAATGATGAGCAAGATTGTTTTATTTACACCAGTTTGAAGAATACTTTGTGTATAAACTAAGCAATTCTTTCTGAATATTTTATCTGACAGCTTGCATGCAATTTCAATGCAGGGTCCTGCAGAGTGTTTAGTGACTGAGGACCAGCTGAAGACCTAGCTCAGTCCTTCGTAGTTGGCATGCCCTGGGATCAAGAGAGGATGTAGGTAACACTGTCTTTGGGGTGATCCGTGGTGGACGTTTTGAGGGCAGCTGTCCTGCAGCCTGCGGGCCCTGGACCACCTCCTGTGGAAGCCTGAGCCGGCTGTCTTTCTCCCTTTGTCTCATAACCATGTCCACCAACGAGAATGCTAATTCACCAATCGCCCGCCTTAACAGATTCAAGAACAAGGGGAAAGACAGTACAGAAATGAGGCAGCGCCAAATAGAAGTTAATGTGGAGCTGAGGAAAGCTAAGAAGGATGACCAGATGCTGAAAAGGAGAAATGTAAGCTCATTTCCTGATGATGCTACCACTCCACTACGGAAAACCGCAACAACCAGGGCACTGTAAATTGGTCTGTTGATGACATTGTCAAAGGCATAAATAGCAATAATTTGGAAAGTCAGCTCCAGGCTACTCAAGCTGCTAGGAAACTGCTTTCTAGGGAAAAACAGCCCCCCATAGACAACATAATCCGGGCTGGTTTGATTCCAGAATTTGTGTCCTTGGGCAGAACTGATTGTAGTCCCGTTGAGTTTGAATCTGCTTGGGCTCTCACTAACATTGCTTCTGGGACGTCAGAACAGACCAAGGCTATGGTAGATGGAGGTGCTATCCCAGCATTCACTTCTCTGTTGGCATCTTCCCATGCCCACATCAGTGAACAAGCTGTATGGGCTCTAGGAAACATTGCAGGTGATGGTTCAGTTTTTCGAGACTTGGTTATCAAGTATGGTGCAGTTGACCCACTATTGGCTCTCCTTGCAGTTCCTGAGATGTCATCTTTAGCATGTGGTTACTTATGTAACCTTACTTGGACATTTTCAAAACTTTGTCGCAAAAGGAATCCTGCACCCCCATTAGATGCTGTAGAGCAGATTCTTCCTACCTTAGTTCGTCTCCTGCATCATGATGATCCAGAAGTATTGGCAGATACCTGCTGGGCCATTTCCTACCTTACTGATGGTCCAAATGAACGGACTGAAATGGTTGTGAAAACAGGAGTTGTGCCCCAGCTTGGGAAGCTTCTAGGAGCTACTGAATTGCCCATTGTGACTCCTGCACTAAGAGCCCTAGGAAATATTGTCACTGGGACAGATGAACAGACTGAGGTTGCAATAGATGCAGGAGCACTTGCTGTTTTTCCCAGACTCCCGACGAACCCCAAAACTAATATTCAGAAGGAAGCTATGCGGACAATGTCAAACATCACAGCTGGTCGTCAGGACCAGATACAGCAAGTTGTGAATCATGGATGAGTCCCATTTCTCGTCGGGGTTCTCTCTAAGGCAGACTTTAAGACACAAAAGGAAGCTGGGCTATGTATGACCAACTATACAAGTGGTGGGACAGTTGAACAGATTGTATACCTCGTTCATCGTGGCATAATATAACCATTGATGAACCTCTTAACTGCAAAAGACCCAAAATTATTCTCGTTATTCTGAATGCCATTTCAAACATCTTCCAGGAGGCTGAGAAACTAGGTGAAACTGAGAAACTTAGTATAATGATTGAAGAATGTGGAGGTTTAGACAAAATTGAAGCTCTACAAAACCATGAAAATGAGTCTATGTACAAAGCTTCATTAAACTTGATTGAGAAGTATTTCTCTGTAGAGGAAGAGGAAGATCAGAATGTTGTGCCAGAAACTACCTCTGAAGGCTATACGTTCCAAGTTCATATGTTTTAGATTGTACAGCTGAGGCAGAAAGTTGTTTGTTGTGTACTCTGTTTGGTAGAAGTTTGTCTTACCATTTCTCTACTAAGAACTCTTTTTAAATGTGTTTTGTTATTGTAGCACTTTTTACAACGAAACTCTACTTGACCAGTTCCAAACTGTACAACCTGTATGAAGCTCTTCCTCTCAGCTGGTTTCTTCTTTCTATGTGGAAACTCCTCTCTTGCAGTGTCCTGTAAATAAAGATTAAATTCCACTCTTAAAAAAAGAGAGAGAGAGAGAGAGGATGTAGGTAACAGTACTCTGCATTGTGTGGGCTCACAATTCCTGCTTTCCAAAAATTGACTTATCCTTTATTTTCTCAGCATGCATGTACAAGATTCTAATCTGAGCCCTAGTAATAGGGTATTATTTTTTACCTTGCTCTGGTTTCAAGTCAATCAAGAACTCTATTCATTCTTATTATATTTGGCTTAGCTCTGAAGGAGATTAGAAAACCCTTTCTAACATAACCCCTCACTTTAAAAAAATCTACAATCCAGTTTGGGGGAAAAGACCCTTATATGTAAATAGAATCACTGTACCTTTGTATATATTTTATTGATATTAGTACTAATTGCTTAAAGTTATTGAGCAGTTTTTATGGACTCTGTGCTAAGTGCTCTACATACTGTACCTTATTTAATCTTCATACTGACCTCTGAGATAGGTTTCATGATTATCCCCATTTTATAGGTGAGCAACCAAGACTTGTAAGAACAAATCTGCTTGAAGTAATTCCACTAATAAACACAAAGCAAAGGCCAGAACTTAGCATCTCTGACTCCTCTGCCCATACCCAGAGACCAGCAGGAGCAAGACAGAAGGTGATGAAAGAAATAAAAGATTTCAAGTCCAATACTCAAGGTCAAAACCCATTGTTTGGCTAGAAAAGGCAAGGCCAGGGCCAGGCCAATGTGAAGTGGGTCACTGTGATGAGACGTTTTGGTTAAAAAGACAACTGTTGAGGAGGCAGGACTGAGCCTGTCAGGGGGTCAGTTGGCCCTTGAAAATGTGGAAAGGAGGGAGAGAGAGGCCAGGGGCAGGCAGGGTCTGACACACCAAAACTATCTTTTCAGGATCCCTAGTGTTTGGCCAGTGCTAGCCTGATTGAGTACCCCATGAGAACCTAGTAGGCTAGGTATTCACTCAACCAATGAAATAGAGGGTTGTCATAATCCTAGATGGCAACCATTTAAGATCATGGCTATATCCAACTTTACAGGTTTTTCAAGACAGAAGATAGGCTTTTCCAGGCCCTGGTAAAGTGGACCATTTTCATAAACTGTTCTGGAGGAAATTGCAATGGGGAATCATAGGGCTCTGAGCCAGTTTCTTCTTTCTTTATCATCACTGACCTGAGTACCTCAAACCCTTGCTTACTCTCTCTTACACAGTGTTAGAGGCACCCCAAAAGGTGTAAATGTATTTTATGTTGCAGAATATTCTCTTATCTCTAAACTTTCCTTTAGAAAGCTATAGCTGGTTTTGCAAAGGAACATTCCCATCACTCCGAGGTTTGCACTTATTATACAATGCAAATGAGTGAGATCATTTAGACTAATGCATTTAATCCACTAATCCCAGTAATGCTCCTCTGAGCATGTTCAGGGTTTGAGAAGATATTTGTTCATTGCAAGGGATTATTCCTTATGACCTGTGCTTATTTGTAGACTGTGCTTCAGAGATGCCAAGACAGGTGGGGTTCATGGGGTAAGCCTACTACGATGTGAGAGATCCCTGGTAGGAGCTCCAGAGTCAAAGATGCTTATCTATGGGTGTCGCTGACAGTGGGAGCTCTTTCATTAGATGCAGAAAGATTTACTGCCAAATTCTGGAAAGCACTAGAGGAGAGAGGGAAAGAGAGAGACCCAGCCTAAGGAGTCACGGGGTATGCAAGCCATTCCTAGCCTACTGACTCAGTATTTGACTGGGGACAAGTGGCTTAACTGTACTCAGACTCTTCAACCTTAAAGTCAGAAGAAAATAGCAATTAATATGTTTCAGTGCCTTAGGCATCCCATCTAATAAGCTAGTTTTTTTCCCACCTAGAGAAGTAAAGTGACTTGTTCAAGGTCAAGAGTTCCTTAATGCCCAAGATTCCTGTCTTGCTACATGCTGCCCTGTTTCCTGTACTGTCACCATGGCACCGCTGCCAGCCCTTGTTGGGGGAAAGGTTTTGAAGCAGTGGAAGTTTGATTTTGCTGATTTCAGCATTTTAGTGTTATAGATCAATGTTTCTTTTTAAGGCAAATGTTAAAAATATATAAATAAGGAGGAGGAGTGTCAGAGGAGTAGAAGACCTAAATTTCGTCTGCTCCCAGGAATTCAGCTAGATAGGGATCAAACCATTCTGAACTCCTACAAACTCAACAGGAGATTGAAGAAAAGAATAGCAGCAACTCTCTGAACAGAAAAACGGCTACGTTCCGGAAGAATCATATTCTATCCCTTCATTGTAGTCAAACTTATTTTTGGTATATATATATAAGTTGTTCTGTCTTTAAAATTTTGGGATACAGTTTCTTCTAACAGACCAAAATATACCCTAAATCTCTAGTGTGTGGCTTTGTTCTAGTCTCCTGCCTGATTGCATTCTATCCCCCCTTTTTTTTAATTTCTTTTCTTTCTTTTTTCAACCAACTTCTTATCTTATCAATTCCTTTTATAAAATCTATTATAATTTTCATCTTTACAGTCATATTTGATCCCTTCATCGTATTTACCCTTATTTTTGTACATATATAAGTTCTTCTTTAAAATTTGGGGAGGCGGCTTCTTCTAACAGACCAAAATATGCCCAAAATCTAGTGTGTGGACTGATCAATTCACCAGCCTGATCATATTTGATCATATTCTTTTTTTCTTTCTTTCCCTTTCTTTTCCCCTGGTTTTGGGTCTCTTCTGATTTTTTTAGTGTATATTTTTCTGGGGTTGTTACCCTGTTAGCATTTTGTTCTCTCATTCATCTATTCTTCTCTGGACAAAATGACAAGACTGAAAAACTCACCCCCTCAAAAAAGAAGAAGAGGCAGTACTGACTGTCAAGGACCTAATCAATATGGACATTAGTAAGATGTCAGAACTAGAGTTCAGAATGACGATTATAAAGATACTACCTGGGCTTGAAAAAGCATGGAAGATACTAGAGAAAACCTTTCTGGAGAAATAAAAGAACTAAAATCTAACCAAGTTGAAATCAAAAAGGCTATTAAAGAGGTGCAATCAAAAATGGAGGCTCTAACTGCTAGGATAAATGAGGAAGAAAAGAGAATTAGTGATATAGAAGACCAAATGATGGAGAATAAAGAAGCTGAGAAAAAGAGAGATAAACAACTACTGGATCACGAGGGCAGAATTTGAGAGATAAGTGATACCATAAGATGAAACAATATTAGAATAATTGGGATCCCAGAAGAAGAAGAAAGAGAGAGAGGGGCAGAAGGTATGTTGGAGCAATTTTAGCAGAGAACTTCTGTAAATTGGGGAAGGGAACAGGCATCAAAATCCAGGAGGCACAGAGAACCCCCCTCAAAATCAAGAAAAATAGGTCAACACCCCAACATCTAATAGTAAAACTTACAAGTCTCAGAGACAAAGAGAAAATCCTGAAAGCAGCTCTGGACAAGAGGTCTGTAACCAACAATGGTAGAAACATTAGATTGGCAGCAGACCTATCCACAGAGACCTGCAGGCCAGAAAGGACTGGCATAATATATTCAGAACACTAAATGAGAAAAATATGCAGCCAAGAATACTATACTATATCCAGCTAGGCTGTCACTGAAAACAGAAGGAGAGATAAAAAGCTTCCAGGACAAACAAAAACTAAAAGAATTTGCACACACAAAATAAGCCCTACAAGAAATATTGAAAGGGGTCCACTAAGCGAAGAGAGAGCCTAAAAGTAACACAGACCAGAAAGGAACACAACAATATACAGTAACAGTCACCTTACAGGCAATACAATGGCACTAAATTCATATCCTTCAATAGTTACCCCGAACGTAAATGGGCTAAATGTCCCAATCAAAAGACACAGGGTATCAGATTGGATAAAAAGACAAGACCCATTGATATGTTGTCTGCAAGAGACTCATTTTAGACCCAAAGACACCCCCAGATTGAAAGTGAGGGGGTGGAAAACAATTTACCATGCTAATGGACACCAAAAGAAAGCTGGGGTGGCAATCCTTATATCAAACAAATTAGATTTTAAACCAAAGACTATAATAAGAGATGAGGAAGGACACTATATCCTACTTAAAGGGTCTATCCGACAAGAAGATCTAACAATTGTAAATATCTATGCCCCTAACATGGGAACAGCCAATTATATAAGCCAATTAATAACAAAATCAAAGAATCACATCAACAACAATACAATACTAGTAGGAGATTTTAACACCCTCCTCGCTGAAATGGACAGATCATCTAAGCAAAAGATCGACAAGGAAAGAAAGACTTTAGATGACACACTGGACCAAATGGACTTCACAGATATATTCAGAACATTCCATCCTAAAGCAACAGAATACACATTCTTCTCTAGCGCCCATGGAACATTCTCCAGAATAGATCACATCCTAGATCACAAATTAGGTCTCAACTGGTACCAAAGGTTGGGATCATTCCCTGCATATTTTCAGACCACAATGCTTTGAAACCAGAACTCAATCACAAGAGGAAAGTCGCAAAGAACTCAAATACATGGAGGCTAAAGAGCATCCTACTAAAGAATGAATGGGTCAACCAGGAAATTAAAGAAGAATTAAAAATATTCATGGAAACAAATGAAAATGAAAACACAACTGTTCAAAATCTTTGGGATACAGCAAAGGCAGTCCTAAAAGGAAAGTCTATAGCAATACAAACCTTTCTCAAGAAACAAGAAAGGTCTCAAATACACAACCTAACCCTACACCTAAAGGAGCTGGAGAAAGAACAGCAAATAAGGCCTAAACCCAGCAGAAGAAGAGAAATAATAAAGATCAGAGCAGAAATCAATGAAATAGAAACCAAAAGAACATTAGAACAGATCAATGAAACTAGGAGCTGATGTATAAACTACCAAAACTGAACCAGGAAGAAATAGAAAACCTGAACAGACCCATAACCACTAAGGAAATTGAAGCAGTAATCAAAAATCTCCCAACAAACAAGAGCCCAGGACCAGATGGCTTCCCAGGAGAATTCTACCAAACATTTAAAGAAGAATTAATACCTATTCTTCTGAAACTGTTCCAAAAAATAGAAATGGAAGGAAAACTTCCAAACTCATTTTATGAGGCCAGCATTATCTTGATCCCAAAATCAGACAAAGACCCCATCAAAAAGGAGAATTACAGACCAATATCCCTGATGAACATGGATGCAAAAATTCTCACCAAAATACTAGCCAATAGAATCCAACAGTATATTAAAAGGATTATTCACCACAACCAAGTAGAATTTATTCCTGGGCTACAAGTTTGGTTCAACACCTGCAAATCAATCAATGTGATACAATACATTAATAAAAGAAAAAACAAGAACCATATGATCCTCTGAATAGATGCAGAAAAAGCATTTGACTAAGTACAGCATCCTTTCTTGATTAAAACTCTTCACAGTGTAGGGATAGAGGGTATATACCTCAATATCATAAAAGCCATCTATGAAAAACCCACAGCAAATATCATTCTCAATGGAGAAAAACTGAGAGCTTTCCCCCTAAGGTCAGGAACATGGCAGGGATGTCCACTATCACCACTGCTATTCAACCTAGTAGTAGAAGTCCTAGCCACAGCAATCAGACAACAAAAAGAAATAAAAGGCATCCAAATCGGCAAAGAAGAAGTCAAACTCTCACTCTTTGCAGATGATATGATACTTTATGTGGAAAACCCAAAAGACTCCACCCTAAAACTGCTAGAACTCATACAGAAATTCAGTTAAGTGGCAGGATATAAAATCAATGCACAGAAATCAGTTGTATTTATATACACCAACAACAAGACAGAAGAAAGAGAAATTAAGGAGTTGATTCTGTTTACAATTGCTCCAAAAACCATAAGATACCTAGGAATAAACCTAACCAAAAAGGCAAAGGATCTGTACTCAGAAAACTATAAAATACTCATGAAAGAAATTGAGGAAGACACAAAGAAATGGAAAAACTTCCCATTCTCGTGTATTGGAAGAACAAATATTGTGAAGATGTCAATGCTACCTAGAGCAATCTACATATTTAAAGCAATCCTTATCAAAATACCATCCACTGTTTTCAAAGAAATGGAACAAATAATCCTAAAATTTGTATGGAACTAGAAAACACCCCAAATACCCAGAGGAATGTTGAAAAAGAAAAGCAAAGCTGGTGGCATCACAATTCCGGACTTCAAGCTCTATTACAAAGCTGTGATCATCAAGACAGTATGGTACTGGCACAAAAACAGACACATAGATCAATGGAACAGAATAGAGAGCCCAGAAATGGACCCTTAACTCTGTGGTCAACTAATCTTTGACAAAGCAGGAAAGAATGTCCAGTGGAAAAAAGACAGTCTCTTCAACAAATGGTGTTGGGAAAATTGGACAGCCACATGCTGAAGAATGAAACTGGACCATTTCCTTACACCGCACACAAAAATAGACTCAAAATGGATGAAAGACCTAAATGTGAGGCAGGAGTCCATCAAAATCCTAGAGAAGAACACAGGCAGCAACCTCTTCTACCTTAGCTGCAGCAATTTCTTCCTAAAAACATTGCCAAAGGCAAGGGAAGCAAGGGCAAAAATGAATTATTGGGGTTTCATCAAGATAAAAAGATTTTGCACAACAAAGGAAACAGTCAACAAAACCAAAAGACAACGGACAGAATGGGAGAAGATATTTGCCAATGACATATCAGATAAAAGGGCTAGTATCCAAAATCTATAAAGAACTTATCAAACTCAACACCCAAAAAACAAATAATCCAATCAAGAAATGGGCAGAAGACATGAATAGACATTTTTCCCAAAGAAGACATCCAAATGGCCAACAGACACATGAAAAAATGCTCAACATCGCTCGGCATCAGGAAAATCCAGATCAAAACCTCAATGAGATACCACCTCACACCAGTCAGAATGGCTAAAATTAACAAGTTAGGAAACGACAGATGTTGGCGGGGATGCGGAGAAAGGGGAACCCTCCTACACTGTTGGTGGGAATGCAAGCTGGTGCAGCCACTCTGGAAAACAGTATGGAGGTTCCTTAAAAGTTGACAATAGAGCTGCCTTATGACCCAGCAATTGCACTACTGGGTATTTAACCCAAAGATACAAATGTAGGGTTCTGAAGGGTCACATGCACCCTGATGTTTATAGCAGCAGTGTCCACAATAGCCAAACTCTGGAAAGAGCCAAGATGTCCACCAACAGTTAAATGGATAAAGAAGATGTGGTATATATGATCAATGGAATATTATGCAGCCATCAAAAAAACCCCTCAAAATCTTGCCATTTGCAACGACATGGATGGAACTAGAGGGAATTATGCTAAGTGAAATAAGTCAATCAGAGAAATACATGTATCATATGATCTCACTGGTATGAGGAATTCTTAATCTCAGGAAACAAACCGAGGGTTGCTGGAGTGGTAGGAGTTGGGAGGGGTGGGGTGGCTGGGTGATAGACATTGGGGAGGGTATGTGCTATGGTGAGCACTGTGAATTGTGCAAGACTGATGAATCACAGAACTGTACCTCTGAAACTAATAATACATTATATTTAAAAAAAAAAAAGAAGAAGATAGTAGGAAGGGAAAAATGAAGGGGGGGAAATCAGAGGGGGAGATGAACCATGAGAGGCTATGGACTCTGAGAAACAAACTGAGGGTTCTAAAGGAGAGGGGGTGCAGGGATGGGTTTGCCTGGTGATGGGTATTAAAGAGGGCACATATTGAATGGAGCACTGGGTGTTATATGCAAACAATGAATCATGGAACACTACATTAAAATAAATAAATAAATAAATAAATAAATAAATAAATAGAAAGGAAAAAATATATATATATAAATAAGCTGTTTCAGGCTTGCAAGTAAGCTTTGTAAACTTGAATTTCAGTCTTTAGAAGTTGACTCGGGCTGGATTTACGCAAACCTTTGTTCCAACTCTAAAGGAAAATGGCTTCCAAATGTTAGTCTCCCGACACTCGTGCTTCACACTGGCCAAAATTTCCTGGGATTTCAAAGATCCCTTCAGCTCTGAAGCAGAGAACAGTGCCCTAAATATAAAAAGCTCACATTAGGTTCTCAAAGACCGTTTGTCCATTTACTATAAATCACTTTGTAAGTCAAGATTGTCTTGATGGTTTAGACATGTAGCTATCAGTGTATTTCCATCAAGTAGGAGTATGAATCTATCTTTTATATCCTTAAAACCAACTACACTTTTCTGTTCCTTGCTGGTATAAGATCTGGCAGGCATCATTTTCCAAGAGTCTGGTATTGTCTACATTAATGATCTGTAGAGGAAGTTTACTCCTCCTCTTGGTAATTTCCACAAGCTTGGGGGGCAACTTCTTGTCCACTTTGCTGTCTAAACTAACTGCCTTGCCTCTGACTTGATATAGAATCCGATCAGTAGCACTCTCAACACTTAGGGTTTCAGTCCTCAAAACAATGCCTGCCCACTTCTTCAGTTAATATTAGGCTCACAGGCACTTGCCATTGATACCAATCCTTTGGCTACAGGCTTCAAAATTTCCATCTTTTTCTCTGTAGTGAATATGATCAGTTGCTTCTTCCTTCATACAGAATCTTAGTTGCCCCTCAGTAATCACTTCTATATCTTCCAGGAAGCTGATTTCTTGCCTTCAAACTTTCCAATTGATGTGACTGATTCAGAAATAGGGGTGGACATAAAGCACAGAAGTATGAGCCAAGTAACTACATTATAGGGTAGCTCAAAACTCAAGTTGAACATCTGCATGACTATTAGCAGCATCTATACTGATCAATATTAACTTAACATCATCTTTCTCTAGAGAAGCTTTTGATTGGAAGTTCCTAAGAAGGGGCTGCTATATACAGTTCTTAGCCAGTCTGTGAGCTTTCATGGGGGAATTCAAAGGATTTTTTTTACCCTCAGGTAACTAACTTTTCTCAAATAGGTTTATATCTCTTATCTGTGGAGTAAGGAAGATGAAAAGAAAACTATTTGATCGTATGTGGTATGAGGTTAGCAGGAGGAATTGCACTATAGATTCTGATATACCTTAAAGGGTAGGGGTTCCTATATCTTAAAATTGCTGGCATATTCCCATATATTGTGTCGATTAGATTGAAGAAGATGCAAAAAATGTTAATTGTAGAAAACGAAATAATGAGAGAGAGAAAAATGTATATATACAGTGAAATTATTAGTAGTAAAATTATCAGAGAAGAGCAATAGTATTTTTGTTTATTTGTTTTGCTTTGTTGCATGTTTGCTGGAATAGCTTTTTAAATGTTAAATATATGGAATAAAAAAATAAATATATAGAATAAAATTTGATAATATTAATTGGCTCCTCTCCTCCCTCCCTCACACAATTTCCCTCATCCCTTTGGTCCTTCACCCCTTCACATAGTTAAGTTTATCTGTAGATATTTTTTATATGAGGGAAGGAATGTGACAACAAAAGGCAGTGTTCTTTCTGCCTCTTTCTGGCTTTTGAGTTTCAAAACACTCAAGAGCTCAATGAATGGAAAGGACTCATGGTGTGGATAAAATATTTTAGAAAAGACTTCATGAGTCAGAGCAAATATTCCTCATCCCTTATTTCCCACCCCACCCTGGGCCTCAGACTAATGACAAACAAAATCCTCAGGTTGAAAGGGGAAATGAACATCAGAGATAAGCTATGAGACAAGGTGGGTGGTTTTAAAACGTGGCTCCAAAATTCTTTGACACTCTCTTCCTATTGAGAGGTAGGGGTCTAGGTCCCCTTGCCTTGAATCTGCTTGGGCTTTTGATTTCTACAACCAAGAGAGTATGGCAGAAGTAACTTGTGTGACTTCCAGGGGTGGGCCATAAAAGGTAATGCAGCTTCTACCTTATTTTCTAGAACAAGGGCTCTTGGTGCCAGAAACTACCATGTAAGAATCATGGCTCCCCTGAGGCCACCATGCTCTGAGGAAGCCAAGCAACATATAGAGGTCACAGTCGGAGCTCCAGTCAGCAGTCCTTGTCTTCAAGCTCTCCCCACCCAGGCTCCAGACAAGTGAGTGAATGCATCTTCAGATGATTCCAGCCCACAGCATTGAGTCTCCCCAGCTGAGGACCAGGTATCACAGAGCAGAGCCAGCATACCTGCTATGCCCTGTTAAATTCTCAACCTATCAAATTCTGTGAGATAATAAGAAGTTATTTAAGCTGCTAAATTTTAAGTTGATTTATTATGAAGCAATAGTAGCTGGAACAGAGGAGATTGTTTCTCCATTTCTCATGAAAGATAAACCTCTCAGATGTGTCTGTAGAATCTGGGGGCAAAAGAGACTTGTGTCCATCTCTAGGGTACAGCCCCAGGAAGACAAAAGTCTCCAGTGAAGAAACACTGCCATATGTCCAGGCACAAAAGGGCAGAGATAGGCTCACAGAGTTGCCCTGGTCTCTGTGGCACAGAGGAACCTCTATATATCCCCAAATAGCATGGAGGTAAGAGAGAGAACTGCTAGATCTTTCAGAGCCTGAGGATGTGCCCTAGAGGGGCCTGGGTACCTTTGTTAGCCCTGCAAAGCCTATACACAATTCTGAAGTAAAGAGGTAGCCCTTAAGTGACTGATCAATATTTTGTCACCCTGTAGAATGGAGGTGTAAGACAAATTATGTTGAATTATAGTGAAATTAAGAAAATAATCTTTCTTATACTCTCAAGTGTGTGTACTGAGATACATTCTCTCTCCTTGTGCCTGTGGTATCACCTTATTGTTCCACCAAAATTCTACTTCAGGTTCACTTCCAATGTCACCAACTGCTTGACCACCAATATTATGAGTACCCTGATCAAGTATATTCAATGATCCAACATTGTCAATTTATTCCTAACTCCTTGGCATAAACTTATCACCACCTGGCCCTACTTACACATGCAGCCCATTTCATAATACTGTCTACTAAAACCTCAGTACCATTAAACCTTTCTGAACTCCCACATGGGCCATATTCTTTCTGACTTCCATGCTTTTTTGTGTACTATTACTCTCCCTTTCTAGACTGTCCTTCCTTCTTTTCCACAACCAGATCATATACTCCTGATAATCTTAACAAAATCCTCTCATCTATCAACACCCAGTACCAAAATTACCTTATTTGTGTAAGCTGTGCCATTACACCCAGGCTAAACAGAATTAGCCATTCCCTTTTTTATTTATTTTTATTTTTTTATTTTTTAAAGATTATTTATTTATTTTATTTGAGAGAGAGCATGCACACAGAGTGAGTGAGAACACGAGTTGGGGGGAAAGGCAGAGAGAGGGAGAGGGAGAAGCAGACTCATTGCTGAGCAGGCAGCCCAATGTGGGACTCGATCCCAGGACCCTGAGATCATGACCTGAGCCAAAGGTAGATGCTTAACTGACTGAGCCACCCAGGCACCCCTGCAATTCCCTTTTTTAGTGCCCCTGTAGCATTTTTTTTCATGCTTTGGTTCTAACACTCCTCATAAGAGCATTGTAATTATTTATATCCCTCTCTCTTAGAATTCTGAGCTTCGTAAGAGCAATGTCTTCATCAAGGGTGTTGTAGTGATTGCTAAGCTACTAGCCCCCAGGGAATCACACCTCTCCATATCCGTCATCTTGCGTGGTTCGTCCACATTGATTCTAAGCTTGGCTATAGGATTTATTTGGGGCAATGGAACACTGGTAAACGTGATTCATGCAGAGGCTTTAAAGATGCTTAGAAAGTGAAGCTTGCCTTTCCTTTCAAAGACATCCAGCCTACTTCCCACCACTCCATTAACATAACATAAAAAAAAAAAGACATCCAGGCTAGCATGCTCGAAACATGGCTCAGCAAACAGCCAGCACCAACCACCAGACTCATGAGACAGGCCCTTTGGTATACTGGCCAGCTTCCACCTGACTTGCAAACTGACCATGAACCCATGAGGGAGCCTAGCAGTGCCTTGAGGAGAAGAGATGGGCCATCCCAGCTGACCCTTTTCAAATTGCTAACACAGAGAATGTTTTTGTCCTAAGCCACTAAATTTGGGGGGTTTGTTATATAGCAAACCTTATAGTTGACTAACTGCTCTAATAAGCAGTTAGAGCATCTTAGTGGCCTAATGCGATGAAACTTATTTCTTGTTTAATCACATTCCAATGTCGATTGACAGGAACAGGAAGAATCTCTGTACTACACAACCATACAGGAACCCAGGCTCCTGTGTTCTTGTGATTCCCCTCTCTCTATTCCAGGTCCTTGGAGTCCTCTTCATTTCCATGGCAGATGGAAAGAGAGAGAGGTGAGAATCACACATGGGATGTATTTATGGGGACGGTCTAAAACAGGCACATGATACTTCCACTGGCATTCTGTTGGCATGAACATGGTAGAGGAGACTGGAAAATGCAGTCTAGCTGTGTGCCCCCGAAGAAGAGGGGAACACAAATACTGGTAAAGATGAATGGTCACTGCCATAGGCAGAAACGTTTTATTCTGCTTTGTGTGTTCCTCAGCCTAACACAACACCTGGCTAATAATAAATACTTCATAATTACTTATGGAATGGAAGAATGAAATATTCAGTGATGCTGTAGTGCCTTATTTAGGTTAAGATCTGAGGATTATGCATGAAGGAACATCTGTCTCATCCAGGCTCCTAAATCTTTGAAGCACTAATTTTATGATCGAGCACTCACTAATTTAAAAACCAAGCCAAGAAATAGATACTGATGTTGTACTGTAGCTGGGTTCCTAATACTGAGATGATGATATAATAGTATTTTCTTGTCCTGGAGCTTGTAAGGATATCAAATCTAAAAGAACACATTGAAAGAATATTTAAAGTTAAGTCTCTGATTCCCCAAGTCTCTCTGTGTGTGTTGTGTGTGTGTGTGCGCACGCGTGTGCATATAACATTAGTATACTATTCAACCAAGCTACCAGTAACTTAAGCACTTTTAATGAAATATGTTACAAGTAATACAGTTAGAAAACTCATGCAATCTAATTTTCACTGCAATGTATGATCCCACATAAGTACAATGAATTGAAAAGCCCAAAGGTCTTTAGTTCTAGTCTTCATTCTGTTATTATGTCTTAAGTTCCTTTAGTTTCTTACTAGCTATAAATCCTAGAATTTCTTTAAGTCTTCCTTATAAAGTATATGTTGGAGGTGTCCTTCATTTCTCTCTACCCACAAGTGAAAACAAATGTAGACCAAGCTTCTTTATTCAAACTCTAAAGAATAGTCTCTTTCTTGTTTTATTTTACTTGATAGATGAGAATAGGAGTAAACAAACTGTAAGGTGTAATCTCTGAACACCAAGCATTCAGGTAAAGAAGATGACATGGGTTCCAGGCAGCATTTAACAGAGAGTCAGGGCTCAGCCATGGGGTAGGACATGAGGGGTAACTGGTAACCTTCCTTTTCTCCTTAATATCATCTTCGATGTTTGTCCATTATGATTGATTAATGCATTTTAAGGCATGATCTTTCCAAGCATCCTATTTTGAAATACACAAAAGATGATTTGAGTTAACTATTATTATGTTGGCCTGACAGAGCATTTCTAGATTATCAAGTCCACTAGTAAGAGCTTTAGAGAAAGGGATGGCAACTAGGAAAGTTTTAGTGAGGAAGAGTGGTGAATGTCTGCCTGCCAAGTCGGGGCCCTGAAGGGCCACCAGAGAGCAGAAGGAAGATGGCGCCAGAAGCCCCATGCTCTTGGCTATGCCATCCCCCAGAGGAAATTAACAATAAGGACCACTGCAGCAGGTAGAAAGACCACACAGATCACAGGTGACCTAATTGGGCAAGTGGAAGGCAGAATAGGGAAGCGATGCTCTTGGTTGTGAAGAAGGCACTGTGGAATAGAGACCAGAAAAAAAACAAAGAGTGGAACAAGGATGAGTGGGAGTGGCTAAACTTAGTCATTGATTCACTTGTTCATTAGTGCATATCCCAAACTTTTTCTTCAATATTGCCCTTCAGCTGTTGTCAGGTATACTCTCTTAGGTTAATTTCAGCCCATACCTATGACATTAACTTGTCAGTTCAGCGGAAGGAAAGTAACCCAGGTAATTCAAAGAAAAGAATAATGTACAGCGTGGATATGCAGTTTGTATAAAGTTTTTACCTTTGATGGGTTACTTTGATGCTGTTAGGGACAGTGGTAACCCAGTCCTAGAAACATCTGATATTAGGAACTGTTTTGAAAGTACTGGTATCACTCTGAAATTAGAGTCCATCCCTCATTTCCTCCCTACTCCATTCCTTTTCAAAAGAACTCTACAGAACAGATTAACGGTACATTGTTCTTCTATAATTCTCTGGTTACTCTCATAGAGTCAGGGTAAATTGGAAGAGAAGAAATGCAAACCAGCTTGAGGCAGCACTGCCCAATTTGATCAAAATGAAATGCAACCATCGTGGGTTCGAGTTTGGTGGTCCAAAACATTGGAATGTTTCAAAGACATCTAAAATGCAATGCCAGTGTTGTTTTATTCGGTTTGGGGTTTGCTATCCCTTTATGTTAAACAGGAGTTTGGAAAAATTGCACAAAAGACTTACTGTCTATTTTCATGGATGCCTACATACTAAGTAGCCAGTGTTACTGATAAAGGAAAACATCAAATAGATGTGGACAAAGTCTCCACTCACCTACCTCATGAGCTTAGAGAAGGCTGAGGACCAATCACGTCTGAGCTTTATTTAGCACACTTCTTCACAGTAGCAATCCTGTCTGAGGAGCTAGATTCTGACTCTTTGAACTGCACTTAAAACAGATACTCACCTGGATCCTCCTGCAGAGGCCCCATGAATACCTGTGTTGAGTCCTTTGTACATCAGGGTGGCTCTCTTTGAGGCTGGACCAAGGGATGAATTGAACACTATCCAGATCTCCTTAAGGAAGATACAGGTACTATCAGCTCTCTTTGAACCCTGGAAAAATACTATACTATAAACCAATTTTGGAGGAGGGGAGGTTAAGTTCAGAATACAGAACGGCAAATTATATACCTTCGTGATTCACCAGAACATATTCTTCCAATATACTCGTTTAAAATGTTTTATTTTGTTTGTTTAGCCCAGATAGCAAAATCCAATCTTGTCAGTCAAGACTGACTTCAAACTGCCTGCGCCCGTTAGAAACGTTTCATTAATAACATGTGTTTACCATTGAGAGAAGTAGACTTCGTGTGCTAAGATTTTGTTTGTCAGTCATTCATTGGAACCCCACTGTTAATAGCATACAATGGTTTGTGGTTATGCCACAATTTAACCCAGGTTTAAAAATACAAACTAGAGCCCCGGTGGTCTAGCAGGAACAGGGAATGAGTGAAGGTATTGGCTCAACCTGCTTTGTGGGCTGGTGGCTTGGAATGCTTTACAAACTAATCAAATTTATTGACTATGATCCTGAGGAAAAAAAAATATCACATGCCGGGGTGTGCATCCTGGTTTGCCTGCAGTTTGGTGAGGTTCTGAATGTCTGAAGGGGAAACAAGGCAACTATTTGGCATTCCTTTCCCCAAAGACAAATTAGAAACAGATATCACAAAATAGGAGATTCTTTTTTCAAAGGTCTAATAAGAAAAAGAGATTTTCTTTTTGAGTTTTAATTCCACTGTATGTGGAGGATAAGTAAACAGAGGTAATATTGCACTAGGCTGAATGGGCAGCAAAAATTCTATTAATTCAGTAGTTTGAACAGCAAGTGTTCTAAATGCAACACATGAAAAAGAGTCAAGTCTGCCTGTAATATCAGTTTACCTTTGTAGGGCCGACTGAAAGTTAGCTAGGATTAAACACCACTAACTACACATGCACTTAACGCAGATGTATCATCAGAGAGATCTGTGTGCAAAATGTTCATTTAGAACACAATGAAACAGCTGTCTCAGCAGTGGATAGAAAATGTCTTCGTATTTAATAAACCACCTCAGTTCTGTGGAAGCGAGCTGAACAATAAGTAGTTGCTCTAAGATGTTTATGAAATCTCATAGTCTTGGAAATAACACCATGATCCTAAACATTTGTGAAATCTTATATCATATGTGCTTAAAACCAATTTTCCAGTTGCTTACAGTGTATGCTTTAAAAAATATTTGTATTTCAAAATAAAACAAGATCACATTTAGAGAAAATGTAACCCATAAAATAATTGCATTAGCCGGTCCTTAAGTTATCTCTTTACACATTCCTAGAGGAGAGATTTGATACTTTAAAAATTTTTTTAATGGTTTGAGGTTTCTTTTTCCTTTCTTTTCATCACTATTTTTTAAGAAAAAGAACATAGCTAGAGAGAAGAGTTTACTACTAGAAGAGCCATCTTCCAAGTTGTGAGTACTTAGGAAATGAAGACTAAGAGACAACATCTGTTAAACGCGCACTTTACGTTTTCAAAAGTTAAAGCTGACATTCACTTAGTCCACGAGTATAAATTGTGCATGTGTCCTACGCGTGGCAATATGTCAAGGACAATGAAGGACATAAAGATGAATAAAACTGGATCTACCTCTGAGGAGCTGGTGTTTTGGCAAAGTACAAAAACACCCAGTGGTTCTTAAATCCTTCAGTATCTGGAAGAGTAGGGTTTTGATCTCATTTTTACTCATATGTGATCATTGGAGGTATTTCCTGTGACACTTTTGTTTGTTTTTACCAGGACTTTGTGTATAACAAAATTTTCCTGTAATTGGTTTGATGGAAATATAAAAAGGGCACAAATGGTATTTAGTGTAAATGGCCTTTTCTCCAGGGAATGGGGGTAGCCAGCACACATAGACAGTAAACGTGAGGCTTGCCGAGTGATCCTTGATAGCCAGAATGAAGGAAACAATTCTAGAAACTATGTCCTCTGCTTAAACTCTGACCAGACTGTAATACGGTCGGCTTTAATTCTAAATTCTAGCTGGTCCACTATAAAACAACATTTTGAGGTTGTAAAATGTTTAATAATTTGACAAGAATTTATTTTGTCTTAGGAGGAAAATAATCATTTCACCAAATGCTTTACAGCCAGGATTTTTTTTTAAGATGCCTTATTTACAAGATTTCACATAGTAAATTCCATTTTTCCAGGGAATATGTCCATTAATTTATGTTATTGCATAGAGAGCTATAATTTGCCTTGTTTATTTGTTTTTTCCAACATGAATCTTATGTTGGATTTGAACCAATTTTAGACATTAAAATAATGCTATAATACTATTTAATGTACTGATTTTCCTTAACTAAAAATATCACAGATTACAGAATCTTCCAACTCAGGTCCTAAGAAGAGTCTAGGAGGTAAATTTTGGACTTAAAATGGTACCTTTCACTGCCATCCTCACTGTGCCGTCAAAAATTGAAATTGATTTTCTGATTTATTATTTTCCAAAGACTGACACTTTCCTGAAGGAGCTGTGGCTAGTATCAAGTAGACAGTGAAAACTGTACAGTACCCTTACTGTTAACAATCATCTTTGCTAAGATTTTCATTGTTTAAATCTTCAGATTGGAATCCTTGGATAGTAGTATGATTTCAAAAACCTCCCCTTTATTCTCATGACCCCTAGGAATAGCTACTGCTTTTCCAACATAATGATTGAAAAGAGCAAGTTGCAAAAAGATATCACGTGACTTTTGGGAGTTTGATACACAGCCTAATAGTGCTGTGAATTATGTATGGGATCAAACTGCCTCTTTTCAAAGCTTAGTATAGTATCATTCTTGCATTATAGTTTTGTCTAATTAAAATGAAGAACTTTTGTTCATCAAAAGATAACATTAAGAGACTAAGAGGGCAGCTCACAAAGTGGATAAAGATATTTACAGTATATCTATCACAAAGGACTATTATTTAGAGCATATAAAGAATTCCTACAAATCAATGAGAAAAATGCAGACAACTTAATAGAGAAATGGGCTAAAAGACTTAAAGAGGTACTTCATAAAAGAGGATATCCAAATGGCCAATAAATATATGGAAAAATCCTCAAGTTCATTATTGTCAAGAAAACGGTGATTCAACCACAATATAATGCCATTAAACATGCACCAGACTGGCTAAAACAATAAAGGTAAAAAAATTCCAAGTATTGGCAAAGATATGAAGCAATTCGAATCTTTATCCACTGCTGGTAGTAGTGACAAGTGGTATACCTACTTTGAAAAACTGTTTAGTGGTATTGGTTAATTCTTTTAGGAATATATAGATATATTTTTTCAACAAAAATACATACTTGGATTTACCAAAAGATTTAACTGGAATGTTCATAGCAGCACTATTCATAATATCTCCAAACCAAACTGTATACTATCCAGATGTCTATCAGCAGTAGAGTGTACAAATAAATTGTGGCATCTTTACTCAATAAAATTTTACATAGCAGTGAGAATGAATGGTCTGCAAGTATATGCAACGATAGGGTAAATCTTGCAAAAAAATATTCAGCAAAAGAAGTCAGACAAAAAAAGAGTACTTACTGTATGATTCCATTTATAGAGATTACAGAAAGGCAAAACTAAGCTATGCTGTTAGAAGTCAGGATAGTGGTTAATCTTATGACTGGAACGTCTGAGAGGTTCCACGGTGTTGGTTCTGTTGGCTTGTTTTTTATCTAGTTTCTAATTTCAGAAGTCTTTTCAGTTTGTGAAAAATTCATCAGGAATACACTTAAGATAAATACACATTTCAAGATATGTGTTTTATATCAGTAAGAAGTTTTAAAAATAGCTTTGTCTCTTCAGTTTACATTGCTTAGGAAAAGAGTTGTGATATATCTTCTTTACTAATCAAAGTAATAATCATGAAAGATGAGTCTACTAGCTGACAAAATTAAACATATGGACTCCCAGATCATTTCCTTTTTAAACATCTTCCTTCCTTCCTTCCTTCCTTCCTTCCTTCCTTCCTTCCTTCCTTCCTTCCTTCCTTCCTTCCTCCCTTCCTTCCTTCCCTCCTTCCTTTTATTTATTTACCTAGTAAAAGAACTACATTAAACAAATTTTGTCCAATTCTGGGAAGGAATATTGTTCCAACCTACCCACCTAGATTAGTACAATATTAAGTCATTCATAGACTAGCTGCCCTTTCAAACCAGGGAGGAAGTGAAGGTTAATGCTTGTGGTGAGGTATATGACAAAGAAGAAACAGAACTGGTATGAATATTTTCTGCCTGTCTCTACAACTTTATAAGGAGACGAGAACATCCTTATCCCATAAAAAAGCCCTTAATACATTAACACAGGGAATCTACCAAATTAATGCTTTCTTTCTCAATGGACCTACTTAATCTGCACAAAGACGAGTAATAATTTGTTTTACTGAAAGGCAAACCATGAATATTAGAAAATTAATAGACTTCTTTTCAAGGTTTATAACAGAAGTAGCAGCAAAGCAAATTAGGTAGAGCATCTTTGCTACACTATCTTTGTTTAACTGACAACTGGGGTCCTGGGGGGTATCCCAAACAGCTGAGTCCAGTGACCTCAACCACATTTCAGCAAAAGGCATTCATACATCCTTAATCCAGGAAAGTGCAAGACATAACATCAAGGCAAGAGTCGGTTTGGCCTGATTAGAGAATTCCAACTACCTATAAAAGTCTTTATCCACAAATTCTTCTCATTTAACTCTTTTCTGGATAAACAGGGACCTGTCTGTATATCAAAAAAAAAAAAAAAAAAAGCAAAAGAGTTGTATTGATTGCTTTTATGAGATTACATTGAAAATTATAAAAATACAAAGTATCTCTGACATTTCCTCTAGTCCAAAACAACTACAAAACTATTTCAAAATTTCCACCAAATCCTGTCACCTAAAATTTTACTGAGCTATTTCTAAATATAGGTAACAGATATTTAAGCAAACCCTAAATGTGCAGTGACTTAATGTAATGGAAGTTTATTTGCAATTATTTGAATTGTCAGTGTTACCCCTAAGGATACCAAGTGATTCTTCTCCACATGGTGAGTCAGAGACCCAGGCTCCTTCCATATTTTGGGTCTACCACCCCTGGGATCTTATTACCATCATCTGCACTGAGTTGGAGGACAGGAAAAAAATGTAGAAAGCATACTCGCTACTTAAAAAGCAAACTCTGAGACAACTTCTTTTCATACTCCATCATTGAAAACTAATTGTGTGGCTGCCTCAAGATGCAAGGAGAAGGTTTGGGAAGTTGTAGCCTTGCTGAACAGCACCTCTGAGCCATATGCCTCAGTGTGGAAGGAGAAATGTGGATTCTGCTCAACACGCGGCCATCGGTGGCTAGACAATTGAAGACAATTTTCTTCACCTCCACTGGTAGTAAACTTTACAACTAAACAAGGTGATGAGTAAATTGAGGCTTGACATTTCAGTTAAATAATGGAAGGGGAAGTGGATTAGGGAAGGACAGGAGTTAGAATTAGAGATTTGAGGCTGATCATGATTTTTTCCCTCTGCTTATGAAATATTCATAGCAACACACTCATTGATTCATTGACCAAACAAGTACGTAGAGAACTCCTCTTAAATTTTAGATTTAGGCTCTGTAGATATAGCAATGAACAAAACAAATTGCCTGACTCCATAAGGCATACATACATTTTAGTGTAAGAGTCAAAAAATAAGCAAATAAACAGATATATAATATCACATAGAGATGAGTGCTGTGAAGAAAAGGAGTGAGGGAAAGGTGATTGCAAATAACAGAAGTCATATATTTAATGGTGAGATCAAGGAAGATCTCTCTAGGGAGGTGACAGCTGAGTGGAGAATAGAATGAAGTGAAGGAGTGACTCATTAGGATACCTGGGAGAAAAGTAAGGTCCTCAGGCAAAAGTAAGCCTTACCTTTCCAAAGAAGGGCAGAGCAGCTGATTCCATCTTGGCAGTGCCAGACTGGCCAGTTCATGCAATTGATACAGGGCTGCTGAGGAAAGAAGCACTGGGGAGTGTAAAGAGATAGGACTTTCCAGAAAAGTCATGGAAAAAGACATGATTCAAAACTGAAGTCTTGCCACTCACAACTGGTATTAGTTTTAGCAAATCATTAACATATTTGACCTCTGATTTTCTCATTTGCAACATGAGGAGACCTCTTTCTTTGAATGGTTTACATGAGGTAATATACATAAATCACTACTGTTACATAGTACATTGCAAACATTCAATAAATATTAATTGCTCCTCCTTTATACCTAGTCCTGGGGGTGGTAAATGGGAAATTATCTCTTTCCTTTTTCCATTCCTCCTCAAGCTGTGCAACTTTCATGCCTTGTCCATCTCATGAGTTCTGACATCTTTTTCTGATCTCAGAGAACTGGCTTTGCTTCACAATGATGATGATGAAGAGGAGAGAGTGACCAGTCATTCTAAAAGGAGATGGACATTGATAGAGTCATCCACCCATCAGTGGTCCCTTCCTTAACCATTTAATGCCATGTTTATACATTCAGGGATTTGGTTGGGAGAAGCCAGAAGTTCATGGCTATGCAGCACAGTTTGAGGGTCAAAGTTCTAAGTAGGCTTCTTCCCTATTTTTTTTTCTTTTTAATTTTTTATTGTTATGTTAATCACCATATATTACATCATTAGTTTTTGGTGCAGTGTTCCATGATTCATTGTTTGTTCATAACACCCAGTGCTCCATGCAGAACGTGCCCTCCTCAATACCCATCACCAGGCTAACCCATCCCCCTACCCCCCTCCCCGCTAGAACCCTCAGTTTGTTTTTCAGAGTCCATCACCTCTCATGGTTCGTCTCCCCCCCTCTGACATACTCCCCTTTTCTTCCTCTCCTGTTATCTTCTTCTTTTTCTTTTTTCTTAAAATATGTTGCATTATTTGTTTCAGAAGTACAGATCTGTGATTCAACAGTCTTGCACAATTCACAGCGCTCACCGTAGCACATACCCTCCCCAATGTCTATCACCCAGCCACCCCATCCCTCCCACCCCCAACCACTCCAGTAACCCTCAGTTTGTTTCCTGAGATTAAGAATTCCTCATATCGGTGAGGTCATGTGATACATGTCTTTCTCTGATTGACTTATTTCCCTATTTTATTCTGTCTGTGCTCATTATTCATTCATTTAATTTAAGCTCTGGGGCAAGTTGTTGTCTTTTGGAAAACTGTTGAGGATAGATGAGATCAGTTGTTTTGTTGGGTTTTTTTTCTTCTCAGAGTCACCTTTATGGATTCTCCATCTGCCTTGTGACTTGACCATGGCCAAGACATTTCTGCATTCCTTGGTATACCAATTTGGTTTGGTTTAGCACAAATACATATTTAAAAGCCCTACTGCACTTCCACTGGAACAGGTCTGTATTAGCCCACAAACTAATTCTGAATTACTTTGTGTGCATTGCTTTACGTGTCATTTTAAGAGTACAGTCCTCATTCTTTCAGAATGTATTTATCATCACAGTGTATACATGTACTTCTGAATTTGTCACTTGACAGTAATATCCTCAAAGCATGCCTCCCTCTCTAGTAAGTCCTTGGCTCCCTGGGAAAAAACTCAATGCTTCCCATCTTCAGAGAAGTACCTAGTCACTCTCAGGAGTGCAAAACATCACAGGTTATTAAATATTTACTTACGTGCACTTGTATTCACCTACACCCTAGAGTCCTGGTTGTAATTCCCCTTTCAGAGAGGTGGTGGCTTTATCACATGAGTATCACTTTGAGAACTATTTACAGAGCTCTTTTGACTAGAGTTTATGGTCACTCATTTATTTTGCCTGCTTGGAGTCAAATCAGGTCTTCCTTTTTCCTTGGTCCTACCTGTCCTATCACCAGGTAATTTCATTTTTTAAAACATTCACCCATTGAAACAGCAAATTGCAATCTCAGGACCTCAGTGAGACAAACAGAATATCCAAGAGTGTCATTGTAATTTGGATTTTGAAAATTTGAAAGAGTGCTAGAACATCTCTGGCCTCTGTAATAGCAAGAGCTCATTCTCATAAAAAAGTGAAGCTGTTTCCTAGACAACAGGTTATGCTCTCATAGCCTGGAAAACCCCGCCCAGCTGCCTTCCTCTCTCTCGCCCTGACAGCTCCCTTCAAGTTTTGCTGCTTCTCTCAGCATCTTGCTTCAAGTAAATCCTGCAAAGATGCTTTCAGGAACATCTGCACTCTCTCATGCGGGAACACAAGCAGAGCGGATATCCTGCAGAAGGAAATACCAGTAAACATTAAAACACCAGGAAAGACATTTGTTGGGGTATCTGCAGACACTTCTCAGGACTAAATAAGTCCCCAAATATGCCCTACTTCATATAGCTAGCTATTGAAACTCTGTAAATGCTGCAGAAAACTTCTGTATTGCTTTTTATATCTCCAAATGCCAACCTCCGATGTGTTGGGGCAGGGCCTAGATTTCACGGTGCAAATAAAAAATAAACATTTGCACCAACTTTTCTTTCCAAAAACACCTTTAGATTCCTCATGAATCTTGGACTGTAGTACAGTTGACTAAGAAAGCACTGTGCTTTGTACTTACAAGGTATTTAATAAATATCTGCTAAAATCAATGAATTTTAGAAATAGAAGTTTCCTTAGAGACTGTCTAGCCTAGGCACATAGTACCTTTGATAAAGTGGGCCACCCAAATCTTAATAGTCAGCAACCACAGAGCCTAGTTATTACATTCGAATTTCTACAAAATACTCCAGGAAATATATGGAGCTGTTCAAAAAGAACTCAAAGTATAATCTCTTGCTCTTAAGCTTAACTAATTGAACTAAAATTGGAATACTTCAGTATGTTTTTTGGTAAATGACTTGAGTTTTACTGGAACATCTTTGAATCAATGTAAAAAATAATATTAAAAGCTCAATATATTTTCTGAGTTTTTGGCATTTGTAAAGAATATAATGAATGAAATATGTGCTAATTGTAAAAATTGTGTGAAATATCAAAGACTATAAAGAGGACAATAAAACAAATTGTTGTAGTCCTGCAGCAGAGACATAAATTGTTAATATTCCCATATCTTCACATTGTCTTCTTCCTCTGCATTTTTTTAAATAACTGAGGTTCTTTATATTCTTTATTTTGCTCAGTTAATATTTTAGCATCAGTACTGTCCTACTGTGATAGTCAGTCTCAGGGTCCCTCAATGATCTCTACTTACTGGTATTCACATTTTTGTATAGCCGCCTCTCATATTGTACTAAGATTGGTCTGTGTGATCAATAGCATATGACAGAAGTGACAGATTAGGTTATATATGATTTCAGCTTTCATATTGATTGTGATCAAGTGTTCTTTCCCTCTCTTGCTCTCTTTCACTCCACCCCCGCCCCCACACACCTCCCCAGGGAAGCTGCTGCCATATTGTGAGCATTTTTATGACAAAGCCCACTGAAGCCTCTAGCCAACAGCCAAAAAGCCTCAAATATGTGCATGAGCTTGGAAATGGCTTCTCCAGCTCCAGTCAAGCCTTAAGAAGACTACAGGCTTGGCCAAGAGCCCAACTTAAATCTTGAGCCAGAACTACCAGATAAAGCCACTCCTGGATTCCTAGACCTGAGAAACTGGAGGAGATAATACATGTTTGTTGTTTTAAGATAATAATATGTTTGATGTAATTGTTGTATAGCAAGAGAAAACTAATTTTTAGTGGTTGCCTAAGATTCTGTCTTACAGATTTATCATGATTTATTTTACTACCCTATTATTGGATTTTCAGGTTGATGTTGATTTTTTTGCACCTTTACGATTGCAGTATGTATCTCTTTACACATTATCTATATCTATGATTAGTTTCTTAGAACAGACTCTTAGAGGTAAAATTATTAAATAAAAATATTAATACTTTCAAGGCTTTTGATATTTATATATTGCTCTCCAAATGTATTGTACCAGTGAATAGCCCCATCAATTTAAATTTTGACTCACAAAAGGCAGGTCTGTGACATGAATGAACTGTATCTGTTACAGCACCAAATGTTCTTGATGTACATTGCTCTCTATTTGATTGCCTTCTATTTTCAGTGCTATTCCGGAGAATTAGATCTTAATATCCATTTGCTTATTGGTTATATCTGATGATTCAACCATCCAATGTAAACACATTAGCTTTCCCTCCATCCTTGTTCTCTTTCTCTTTCTTCTTTTTTTTCCCTCATTCCAGGGAATAGCTCCCCCACCCTCACAGTCTGCCAATCCAGAAACCCAAGAGTCATCTTAGGACTCTTCCATCTCACCCCTCCTATGCACTCTACCCCTTATCCATAAGGGGTACATTCCTTTCCCCTTTCCAGCCCCACTGCTACTGCCTTAGTGCAAATCTTGTTCAATCTCCCAGATTGCCTCCTTGTCTTGATTTTCAATCTTCTCTTACCCATGGCTCTCTGTTGCCATAATGGATTTGTTACTCTTGGAAACACTAATGATAATTTGATTTTATTCAGCTGTAATCACTTACTTATTATATCTTCTACTTCTATGACCGTATTGCTATACACTGTGATGCTAATATTTTTTGAACAAAGACTATAACTGTTTTTATGAGAAAACAAACAAACACGTGGACAAATGATACCCACCCATGGTGGCAAATCATGGCTTTCAGTGACCATGTCAATGAACCATCCAAGAGGATTTGGGTATTGCAGATGCAAATCTTGGCAGTGTCAGGAGAAAAACCTGCCCTGAGGTAAAATCATTCCTTCTTCTACCCCTCTCAGAACATTCACTCTAGTTGGGATTTTGTTTGGCCTTCCCTTAGGAAATCCCCTCACCCCTCCAGGTGGATTTCCCAGCAGACTTGGCACAGGCTGCAGGACTAGAGGCAAACTCAGGCAGCTCCAGAGTAAAATGTAGACAATGAGGAAAAAAAACAGAGTGAAGATGATGCATCATTTGCCCCATGTCTTTCAACAGTTACCCACTTTGGAGCATTTTGGTATTCAGAGGAAAAAAGATGGTAGTTGTTCCAAATAATAAAGTTAATTCTTTGCTAATTATTATAAAATTTTTCTTGAGAAAAAAATGGATGCCCTCTTAAATCTGTCTTTGGATTATCTGGTAAAATTCCCATATCAGTTCTGGGCCATCAATTTTGTCAGCTGAAGTAACCAAAAAAGAACTAAATGTAGATCAAGTGCAAGTTTGAATGTATTTTACAGATATTTACGGGAATATAGCATTTTTAATGTAGTTCCTCTAGCTGACTAGTATATAATAAAATAAACTATATTTTTAAATGATGCCTTATTTTAGCCAAAGCTAAAAATAAACAGTATGTTTTAAGTTCTCTGGGCACAAACACGATTTCCACAGTTCAAGGGATGCATCTTCTAAGTTGAGGCTGTTTCTACTTAGTCTAATGTCACTATTATTTGAAGAGACATTGAAAGAACATATTAGAATATGATTCTCATTTTGTTTGGTTCTTGTTATCTAAGCAGTCATTTTTCACTCTCAGTTAAAATTAGCACAGAACATTCTTCAGGACAGCCCCTGCATTCCTAACATATTTCCACAAAGGGCCCTTGGTTGGAGGCCCCTATCCTCATGATGGGAGGATTTTTGTGAGTATTTTATTAATAATATTATTCATAGTCATAGCTACTTATTATTTGCTGGACATGGTGCTAAAATTTTTACATATACTTTCTCATTTAATCTGCAAGCCAATGCTGCAATATATCATTATTATCTCCATCTTCTAGAGGAAGAAACTGAAGCTTGTAGTTTGAGCCAGTTGACCAAAGTCACAAAGTAAGGGGCAGGAACAGGCTAGTTTAACACCAAAGCAAGTTCTCTCAGCCTTGATGCTGTGTTTGTGACTCATTGCCTAGTAATTCCATATCAGATTAACTTATGACCTTGATTTTTCTAAGATATCTTCTGAGACTTTGAACAAGTCACTGTACATTAGGACCTTGATTTATGAAGAAACATCCCCACAGAGAATTAACCTGGATTTAACGAATTCCAATTGCTTCCTGCTCAGAGGAGAGAAGCCTGTATTCAGTCTGTGCTCTAGTGACTTATACCCTCAGTTTCTATTTCTAACGTCTCTTCAGGGGTACACAATAATATTTCTCCGAGGGCACTAAATTCTCCGGGTCTAACCCTCACGTGGCATCAGCTTTTGCCAGAATGGACTTATGACTTAGTCTGCACAATTTAAATTTTTCCTATACATGTGGGAACTTCCCGAATAGCCTCCTGCTCCTCAAAATATACTTTCAGCCTTTTCCAGGCCTATTTAGTGATATGTATTTACTTGTAGGTATCAAATGGATGTTTCTTTCAAAATAAACTGCATTTTAAATGGTTTTCCATTCTTTAAAGTAATTAGGAGCACAGGACACATTCAGTCATCCACAGGGTAGATTGTCTCACTGTTCCTGTTTTCCTTCTTCTCTTTCTTTTGCCCTCCCCACCCCCACCCTACGTATTTTCTTACTTACGTTTGGAGCATTTTGGAGTTCAGAAGGAAGATGACAGTTATTCCAAATAATAGAGTTAGTTCTTTGTGACATCATTTATGATTTTTATTGAGCAGAAGTGTAGACTCCCTAAAATTTGGTTTTGGATTATCTGTTAGAATTCCGATGTCAGCTCCAGGCCATATATTTATTGCCTGAAGTTGTCCAAAACAACCAAGGGCCTATCAAATTCAGCTTAAAAATAACATTAATAATGACTGATATTTGATTAGCATTTTGTAGGTTACAAAGCTCTTATGCAAATATTAAGTTATTTAACCCTACAACTTTCTGTGGGAGGAAAGAAATTTTTATTAAACATTTACTACAAGCTAGACATTAGGTTAGTGCTTTACACTTAGATTCTCCTTGTCTTCACAAAAGTCTTCCAAGATATGTATAATTTCCAGTTTACAGAAGATGAATTGGTATTGAAAGAAGCCAAATAACTTGTCTAGTATCACAGAGCTTTAGGATTCAAGCTGAGAGTACTGAGACCCAAAATCCAGTTGCTGTTTCCAACATCCCAGCCTACTAAGGTGGTTCCCAGTGTTATCCCCAAAGAACACCGTGGAAGCCATGGGAGCCTTAGCACCTACCATATATCTCATTCTATAGCAACAATTTTCATCTAGGAGAATGACTAGAGAGGCTCACACATTTTTATCTGCATCACCATTGTATCTCTAAATTCCCTTCTTTAAAGTTTCTTCCCTAAACTTCCTAATTATAGACAAGTGAATAAATTCCTTTCTGGTTTTCTTACAGATGTCCATGGGAAGGTAAAGAGTTGATATGGGAATGAGACCTCTTGTCTCCAGATAAATGACGAGTTTATTCCACTCCAAAACGTTTCTCAAGCCCGTGAGTAATTCAATTATACCAAGTTCTTATGTGTATCACTCTTCACAATACATGTCCGATAACCATACCAGGTTTGTCTTTTGACAGGATCAGACTTACCCAAAAGAGAATTTAGCTCTTCTAGATGGCCAAAATGGTAACTCACACTCTTTGCTACCTGCTGGAATAGCACCAAAATAGCAACATGAACTACGCCTAGGACACTGCTAATGACCTGGGATAGCAGAAATGCGCTGGTTCTCTTTAAGAGAGGAAAGTTCCACTTTGCGGATTTAGACAAAGGAGAATGACTAGGTGAGTGAGGAATCACAGAAGAGAAAACAGTACCTGGGTGGGCTAAACTTCAATATCTCTCGAAAAAGAAATTTTCTCTCTTAATACCTGCTAAGACAAATGTTATAAACAATACGTAACTGATTCTACTTTTGTGCCAGATGATAACTTCACACACACACACACACACACACACACACACACACGGCTGTATGTATAATCGTATAATCATGTGATTGTATATATGTGCTTCATTATTAAATAAAATTACCTTTAATAAGAAAAAATAGTCCCATAAATCTGGAGCATAATAAGAATAAAGTAAAATTAATGAGTGTTTGAGATATGGGTCTGAATTGCTTTATAAATACAAATGCAAACCTAGGTGTCTAGTAGACTTTAGAATACATAGTCTGTGAAATTCCATAAAGTGGCCAGCTTTCAGATATAAGATCTGCAATATTAGAATTCCTATGTAAATATTTCCTTTAAGTTAACAGCTATTTCTTGGTAATGGTTTTTAGGACATCATTAACTATTATCCGTAGTTTTGCATTTAACTAAACTTTTCACTCGAATCCTATGACAGGTTCCCAAAAACATGTTTTCCAATGCGTCTCTGAAGATACAACAGAAAATGTGACTTTTATTTACAGCTTAATAAATAATGCAGTGATGTGGAGTGTTTAAGTACAGCGATGTGCTACTTTAAACAAAACGGTAAAAATATATAACTGACTGTGTCTAGTTGTTTTCACTTCTTTTAAGGTTTAGATTTCCCTTGCCTGCCTGTCTGATTTAACTTAAAAAACAAAACAAAACAAAACTTATGGAAAGTGGGAACCTTGGATACTTCAAAGTTAACCAAGATCAAAGGCAAATGAAGTCCACTGAATACGGAACAAGCCTGAATGCAGAATGTATCATGTTGATATTGGCTTGAATTCTCTAGTTTATGGTTGTACCAAAGCCTTAACCTTGAATTTGTCAGGTATCTGAGCACTGGGAGTTCTTATAGAAAAGAATGGTTTGCTTAGTTTCTCTGGGAGGCTGATTCAAACACAGACTCATCAGCATGACCAGGTAACTACCTTATCTATTGGTAACTGAAACACTGAAAACGTGAGAGGCTTCTCACCTATTGCATTTCTGTCCACTGTTTGTAACTCCTGACAAACATACACCTTCCACACACCACATCTGGTTTAATTACAGAAACCTCATTTTCAAATATGAATTACCAGAGCATGCTAAGAATATTGAAATCAGTTGTTGTATCTTCAGCTGCTTGATGCCCCCTTTGGAATGAGACCGTTTCTTTGAATGTTTGCAAAATTCCAATCTAACTTTTAAATCTTCCCCGGTTTTCCATAATTTTAGGGTCTGGGGATTTGGGCTTATGTTGAATTCAAAAAGTGCAGAATTATTAACATGCGAAAAGGTAGTGTGGTCTGTAATTCAAAAGATGCAATGGGTGTTCTTGAATGTTCTGCTTCATTGAAGCCCTCATACACCACACATGTTACCAGTAAAGGTATAACGTTTTTTCCTTGAAATGGTCCATGCTGTTTCATTTGAAACGATGTGTGCTGCTGCTGGGCGTTCTGTGGTTCTGTCTCAACAACATTGCTCAGAACTCACATTCAGCAGGTATCAGCCAATAGGCCCTTTGGTATCAGAAGAGGAAATAAATCACATTCTACAGAAACACCCATCTGTTTTGAATAGTCCCATAGATAGATGACTCTCTGTTTCTGGGAATATTTAATGTTAGAAAAAACTAGTCCAAACATTTTACTCTCCTTAAGACTAAGCAGCAAGAGGTCTTCCAGTAAATGCTTCAAAAACTGCATAACAGGAGAGGCCAGAAACATCCCTCTGTGACTCAAAATAAAAACGGAAAAGGAAAAAAAAAAATTACTAATAATCTTTATGACTTTGGTGACCTCTAGTGATCAAAACATAGAACAAACTTACCAGGTTGGTTTTTTTTTTTTTTTTCTTCTTTCTTCTAGAAAAGGGATCTTCCAAAATCAGAAGTTATATATTTGTTTTGTAATTTTTCTAGCCATTCTTTAAATAAATTAACTGTAACTAATTTGTCTTATTAGTAAACAGCAGTGTATTCTCATAGTAGAATTCTCATAGTAGAATAAGCAAAAGGGGGGTAAAATCCCATTATTTAAGAGCATATTCTTTTCCGGGGGGGCGCCTGGGTGGCTCAGTCGGTTAAGCGTCTGCCTTCGGCTCAGGTCATGGTCCCGGGGTCCTGGGATCGAGTCCCGTATCGGGCTCCTTGCTCGGCGGGGAGGCTGCTTCTCCCTCTCCCTCTGTCTGCCGCTCTGCCTGCCTGTACTCTCTCTCTCTCTCTCTGTCAAAGAGATAAACAAAATCAAAAAAAAAAAAAAGCATATTCTTTTTGGTCCCGTTTCTGTGCATTTACATTACAGGTTCCCAGCAACATACAAAAGTAAGTAATTCTCCACAAAGGATCATACAGGACATTTATTTTGCAACTTACATTTTTAACAGTATATTGTGAATATCTTTCCATGCCATTAAATATCCTCCTATGACTTTTTTTACTGCCCATTCAATATTTCATAATAATTTATTTAAACATGTCTCTACAAATGACTATTTAGGTTGTTTTCCATTTTTTTTTCTCCTATCCTTGAAGCTAATTCTTTGAACTCTACCAGCATTATAGCATCAAAATAAACTCTCAGAAACAACATTTCTGGTTCAAAAAATATGCAACACGGCATGCTTTTCAATATATACTGTCAAATTGCCAGGTAATTCTAAGAAACGGTCCCCTAGGCACAAGTGACGTGTCATCCACAGGGAACATGTGGTAAACTGGGAACGCTCTGGTGGTCTACGTGCAGAGCTACCACACAAGATTCCTTGAAGGGCTTGTGGTTGAAGAGGGAACCAAGAGTAACCCAAAATGCTGTATGTGAGCTGCATAATAGCCCTTGTTCATTAATGCAAGCTTATGTCTCTTGAGAAAAGGAATATGCCTAGAGTTTTCAGGTTCTAAGGAATTCTGTTTTGTAAGCACATACAGACCTATGGTTCCCATGGCAGCGAAAACCCCTAATCCCATGTAAGGTGTTTATGTACTAGCTATCAACTAAAGGCTATACATGGAAAGCTGTTGCTAAAGGCTTAATTTTTTTTAATGGTTTTTGCATTCACAGGGTAGATACACAGTTCTCCTTTTTCTTTTTCCTCTTTGTATGATAAATAATGCCCAGGTAAAATTTGCAATATGAGGGAAAGCAGGGAGAAGAGAAATTCTGGACATCTGTTTTTGCAATTATCCAAGTAAGAGTAGCACATTCTGCAATACCTTCTGAATGTATAAATTAAATTTCCTGGCTATACTGCTTTATGAGTTTACCCTGTCAAAGAGACGTACTGTATCCAGCAACCACTCTACACACGCCCTCTCCCTCCCAGGAGGATGTATTAGAATTTTGCAGGACTGTGCCATTTTTTAAAAACCATGTGCGTATACCCTTTGTTTCTCAAGGTCAATTACAGAAAGTGAAAATCAATAAAATCTCCTGGGTCGATTAACACTGAGGAAGGATGGGAGGGATGAGTGGCATGACCTAAAAAGATTGATGGACACTGCCTCGGAGCAACATGTATAAACTGGTCTTTGCGGTAGAAGCATCATCTGGTTCAGCTGAAGGACGTGTAACAAGGCCCAACCAACTTACCCTGCTTTCAAGCCACGCTCTCAAGGCGCCTATGGCCTCCCAACAGTTACAACTAGCCATGCTGGCTTTCTCCCAAGATCAAATAACAAAAGCAGAAACACCACCTCCACAGATGCTGGGGCCTCCTGGGCTGTCTCCTCAGGCCTCAGCCTTCTCCCCACACGAAGATACAGATGCCACAAAGATGCTGATGCTTTGATTAGAAGACCCCGGCTGAATCTGAACGTCCTGGTCCCCAGGTGTGGCATCGCCTCAGATCCCGCATTTCTATGTGTGCCTTCTACTGTAAATCAATGCTGGCAAGTAATGGAAGTCAAAACTTAATTAAAACAAACAAACAAACAAACAAACCCATAAATAAAAAGTGTAGCTCAGGGGATCCAGGAGAAATATATTAAGGGACAGTTTCCCCTGGCCTGGTTAGGAAGAACCAGCTCAAGCATTGTTCTCTGTTTGAGTCCCTCTACTCAAAATACCATGTGGAATATCCATAGTTACCTCCTCGACCCCACTCACCCAAGGCAAAGACTCTAGAGAGAGCCAAAGTAATTGTTCTTTACTGAATGGTACATATCATCAAAGTGAGACATTTATTTTGTATTTTAACATTCTCCCCAGGTGAGCAATGATGTCAGTTAGGTGTCTCATTGACAGTCTTGTGCCTTTTTAAGGAATAACTTTTATTTCCAGGTCCTAATTTTTTATTAGCTATGACATTTTGCAGTATCATCATCTATAAAACTTAAACAGGGAAATCCCTAAATCACTATGGAAGCTACTGCAG
The DNA here is from genome assembly GCF_037043125.1 of Eumetopias jubatus. Classification (NCBI taxonomy): domain Eukaryota; kingdom Metazoa; phylum Chordata; class Mammalia; order Carnivora; family Otariidae; genus Eumetopias; species Eumetopias jubatus. Next base: position 82,584,719 of record NW_028274808.1, read on the forward strand.
GACCCATTACTGCGACCTTGTTTTCTTTCTTATGACACCGTATTTTCTTGCATATTCTTTTAAACTATATCCAGCATCAGTCACAATGTTTGTATTGAAGGCATTAGAAACATTACCATATGTCTCATTTATTAAATCCTACCAGCTAATAGAATGTGAGTCAAGTAACATAGTAATTAACTGTGTTTGAAAATGACTTCTATCATTTCTTGTTCCAAGGGCTTTTGTCCTATAAAGATAGACATCAAAATTTTCCAGTAATTTCTTCTCCTTCCCTCCTATGTCCAGGAGCTGAGCAGAATGTCTGAACAAAAAGGAGGCCGGCCTTCTGTACTGTCACATTCTATAAGGGAAAAAAACAGCCCTGGCTCTTTGGCTGAACCACATAAATGAGAAACAGATTTGTGCAATGTGAGTGTGCTCCAAGCCACAGAAGGCCAACACCATCCTTTGACATATTTTTAAGGCTAACGGGTAACTGAATCCCTTCTACACTAGACAGATAGTAAAAAAAAAAAGGAAGAAAGAAAAAGAAAAAAATCAGCAGGGTTTGTCTGGAAGAGACAATGCAGGCTCCCATCTCACTTACGGAAGTGTCAAGGCAGGACTAAGGGGCATATATGGATGGTGCTCCACATCCCACATGATTAGCCATGCACACAAGGGCCCTCCAGTCATCGGAAGCCAGGTGATCTGCGGTGACTCGAGGGAGCTCGGTCACCGCAGTCTTCGCTCCCGTTGTGGGCACTGGTGAAGCTACCGCCCTTGGTCCCTGGCCAGTTCAGCTCAGCCTCAGCTTTGCCTCATTCTGGTAATGATTCCTTAAATGAGTCACATGAAGACTTGTCCTCATTAAGATTCTCTTGGTTACAGGTATTCCAAACCCACTTCAAAATAGCTTCCTAGGATGAGCAAATTTATCACAAGGACCCTGGGCTACCTCACAGACTCCAGGCATCAGAGAGGGTGGGAGGCCCGGCTGTTCCACGGAACTCAGGATGTTTTTGTTGATGTTCACCTGAGCATGCCATCATTAATAGAGCTTAACCTCTAACTTCCACTCTTCTGTGTTTCTCAATAAAATATTCTCCAGAGGGGACTCGGATGGTCCGATCAGGTGTCCATATGTGAGCTAATCAGCTATGGTCAGAATTAATAGTCACATAATAAAATATATGTCATCTGTGGGCCCACTTCTGAAGGGCAGAAAGGTACCCTGAGGAAAGGAGTGAATTCTGGGCAAAAAAAAAAAAAGTCTTTTATAAGGTTTCAGCTGGATGTTACAGAAAACTGGAACTTACTTGAGACGGTATGGCATGGACCACCTCCATGTCTCCAGTTCCCGAGGGTAAGGCTTAGCGACATTCTGGGACCTGTCCTCTCAGCCTAAAGACAATACAAACTTCCGCTTGTCTCCTGTCCGGTATTAGCTCCCTTCTCTCCGTGTATAGGCTGATAACTCCGCACCCCTGTCTCAGTCCAGATTCCTCTTCTGAGTGCCAAACTGAACCGTCCATTTCCTACTTGACCTCTCCCCTGGGATCTTCTACAGAAACCACAAACTCCACATATCCAAATGAAACTCATGATCATCCTTCACAAACCTGGTTTGCCTGCAGAATCCCCTATCTCTGTAAGCGGGACCACACTTTACCCAGCCATGCATGCTGGAGAGTTCAGAAGCAATGTGTGGCATGCCTCTCATTCCCCTTATCCAGTTAAACACAAGACCGTTCAATATTGAGTTCTAAACAGTTGAATAGTTAGTTCAACTAACTCCTCAATAGCTCCCTTATTCAAACACCTGGCTTTTCTGTTCTTCAATTTCTGCTAAAGGCCTTCTTACTCTTCTTGTCAGCAGAGTTAGCTCCCTAGCAGCTGTTCTCCATCCGGGGACAGTACGACCCTGAGCCGCTGCACAGCCTGCCAGGGCTTACCAATTGTCCATGCTATGAAACTCCAAACCCTAACCCCAGATCTCCCTGACCACAGTCTCCAGCCATATCTCTTGCCATTCTCACCTCTCACTCTCTGTTCCCCAGCCATAATGAGCCAGGTTCACTCCTCCGAACAGTATGCACCTGTCTCAGGGCACAGAGAAGTCTCTATTTAAAGTGTCTTTACCTACCCCTGCATGTAACTAGGGAACAATGTCCTAATTTTAGTATTTGATCTGTCCCTGTCCTTCCAGACCATGCTAACTGACCTTTCATTGTATGGTCTAGTATAACAGGAGGGAATACAGTTTACAGAATATAAACTTGGGCCTTGGTGACAGACTGCTTGGATTCGAAACCTGACTCTACCACATGCTAGGGGAATGGTAGTTAATTCATAGACTCATGATGAGGATTAATATATTACTCACAAGAAGTAATTAAGACAATGCCTGATCCTTGGTGAGTATTCAATAGCTTTTCATTAATGTCATGGATTTGTCAGACAAAGCCAACAGATTAACAGTGTAATAGGTATCCTATGGTTTTATAACCTGAAAATAAATGCACTTTTTTGGGTTTGGCTGGCTCTGAGGGCCTATAGAACCTCACTTATATTTATTACTACAGCAAGACCCATAGTTTCTGTCCTCTGACTCCAAGAGTGCAGCCAAGAAAGACAAAATACAAGGGATATGGGGATGAATAATCCCAGACTTTTATAAAATACCACCAGTTTCTTTGGGTTAGTTTTTAAGTTTTAAATATTTTTTTAATTTATTTATTTGACAGAGAGAGAGACAGGAGAGAGGGAACACAAGCAGGGGGAGTGGGAGAGGGAGAAGCAGGCTTCCCGCCGAGCAGGGAGCCCGATTCAGGGCTCGATCCCAGGACCCTGGGATCATGACCCGAGCCGGAGGCAGACGCTTAACGACTGAGCCATCCAGGCACCCCAGTTTTTAAGTTTTGAAAACATTGGAAGTCTAGCACTAAAAATGACTCTTGGCTATTTGCTCATTGACATTTGAAACACGTGATCCAACTACTCCTCCAAATTCGGCGCACTGGGGAAAAAGGTGAGAACAGCATCAGGAACATTCTGCTGTTGGCATCATAATCCTCTGCAGATATGAGAGGTAACAGGGAGTTACACAGTCACAGAGAGGGAATCTTTTCTTTCCCTGGGGGAATTCGCCTATCTGTTGATTTCTTCCAGGGGAACATTAGTAGGTTGAAAGCAGAAAGACACTATAAGGGGGAAAACTGTCAGACCCTTTGGTGGTTAATCAGGGCTGGCATAACAGATTGGGAACTAGAGGAGCCCCACCTCAAAGCCTGTTTCTCCCGTAGGACACTTGCTGAATTCCAGAATGGCACAGTAGTCTGGGAACTAAACTGGAAAAACAGAACAAACTCCTGCCAGAGGGCAGAGCCTCCAACAAACCATAGGGAATCTCTTCCTCAGGACATCTTCATTAAACCTGTATGGATGGGAAGCTAGAAAGCTAAGGTCAATGTCCTACAGAAAAAACAAAAATGTATTAGGCATGCAAAGAGGTAGGAAAATGTACCCCAAAATCATTATTTTTAAAAGCAAAAGCTGATGGCCGTACAACAAAGTGAATGCACTTAAGTTCAAGTGTAAGCTTAAAAATTGTTAAAATGAGGGACACCTGAGTGGCTCAGTCGGTTAAGCGGCTGCCTTCGGTCCAGGTCATAATCCCAGGGTCCTGGGATCGAGTCCCACATCGGGCTTCTTGCTCAGCAGGGAGCCTGCTTCTCCCTCCCTCTCCCTCTGCTTGTGCTCTCTCTGTCAAATAAATAAAATCTTTAAAAAAAAATCTTAAAAAAATTGTTAAAATGATAAATTTTATGTTACACGTGTTTTGCCATAATAATTAATAACTAAGATAAGAGCTGAACTACCGCTGTCCCAATTTTAGAGTCAGCAGACAAGAACATTAGAATAACTATGAGTAGTTATGTTCAAGAAATCAAAGTAAAAGGTGCATAGAATAAATGAAACAGGTAGAATTTTAACTGTGAATTGGGGCCTATAGAAAGAATCAAATGCACATTCTGAATTAAAAATGCAATATCAGAATCAAAGAACTCATGATATAGGTTATTTTTTAAAAGATCTTATTTATTCATTTTAGAGAGAGGGTGAGAAGCCACAAGTGGGGAGAAGGGCAGAGGGGGCAGGAGAGAGAATCCCAAGCAGACTTCCTGCTGAGCGTGGAGCTGGTCTTGGGGCTCGATCTCACAAGCCTGAGACCATGACCTGAGCCAAAATCAAGACTCAGATGCTTAACTGACTGAGCCACCCAGGCACCTCTCATGATATAGACTTAACAGCAGGCTAGACGTAGCAGATGACAGGATTATTAAAGTTCATCAGATAATATCCAAACTAAAGCACAGTAAGAAAAAAAGCAAAGGAAAAAATATGTAAAATGAGTAATAGTTAAAAAATCTAATGTATATGTATCCAAAATCCCAGAGGGGAAAGTGAGAGACAATATTTGAATGGATACACAAACAATGAATCATGGAACACTACATCAAAAACTAATGATGTAGTGTATGGTGATTAACGTAATAAAACAAACAAATAAACAAACAAACAAGAAAATATTTGAAGGGATAATGGTCGAGATGTTCCAAAACTGTTAAAAATATCAATTCACAAATTTAAGAAGCTCAGATTCCCCTTGCCCCAATTACACGCAGACATATCATAACCACAGTCCTAAAAATCTAAGACAAAGGGAAAATCTTCAAAGCAGCCGGAAGACAAAAGCACACATTACCCTCAATGAAGGAACGATAAATTGGGAATAGGTGATCTTTTCCATAAGGGGTGAGGAGTCAGTTGGATAATCACAGTGATAGAAAAGAAAGGTCTCCTCAGCAACCTGACTGAATCTCTTGGACTTTATGCTAAGCAGGGAAAAATCCAGACAGGAGAGAGTTCAAAATATGTCGTTTGATTTATATGAAGTTCAAGAATTGACAAAACCCATCAATGGTGTTAGAAGTCAGAGTAGTGTCTACCTCAGTGCGGCAGGATAGAGACTGGGAAGGAGAAAGAGAGAAATCACTGGGAATGTTCTATATCCTCATCTGAGAGGTGGTTTCACATACACATACATGTGTATGTATGTATGTATGTGTGTGTATATATAACTGATCTATCCAATTGCACACTTAAAATTTGTGTATGCTACATCTCAATAAAAAAATAAGGAATTACTATATATTTGTCTTTCATCTTTTGTTGATGCACTTCCCCCAGTATTTCTTTATGTAGAGAATGAGGGCCAAATTCATGTACCCAAAGGTAAAGGGCAGAGTGAATTGACATCCTAGACATTGAAAAGCGCAGATGTGAACATTTGTGTGTGTGTCCTTAGAATTTCAGTTTTGCAAACCACCGCAGTGCTGTCAATTCCAGACCCTTATTTATGCTGTTTTCTTTGCCTAAAATGTGCTTTCTTCTCCCTTGACCTGGTTATTCATCCTCTTTGTCTATTTGCTTGCTCTGGAAAGTCTTTCCAGAACCTGATGTTTGAGTTAGGAGCCTCCAGTTTAAAATAATTTATTATTGAAGTATAATTTACATACAATGCTCTATTAGTTTCAGGTGCACAACATATTGATTTGACAACTCTATACATTACCCAGTGCTCACCATAATAAGTATAGTCACCATCTGTCACCATACGTTAATACAATACATTTTTTAGGTCTTATTTATTTATTTGAGAGAGAGAGGGAGAGAGAGAGAGAGTGCACGTGTTGGGGGAGGGGCAGAGGGACAAGCCAACTCCCTGCTGAGCACTGAGCCCGACTCAGGGCTTGATCCCACAACCCTGAGATCATGACCTGAGTTGAAATCAAGAGTCGGATACTTAGACTGAGCCACCCAGGCGCCCCTGTCATTACAGTATTATTGACTCTATTTCCTATGTTGTACTTTTCATCTCTGTGACTTACTTATTCTATAACTGGATGTTTGCCCATCGAAAACCTTCATTTTGAGTTTGGAGCCTCTCTTTGTGCTCCCATGGTGCCCTTTGCCTACAATTATATAACTCTGGCACTCCAGAATGCAATTGCCTTCTTACTTGTTTGTCCCCCACATTAAGCTGCAAGTTCCTGAAGAGGAACATGAGTTACTAAAGGTTGGATCTCTGGCACTCGATACAATGCCTGATGGGTATTCTCTAATCATTTGTTGAATGATCAAAAGGGTGCAGAACAAACCGGACATTTGAGCTTTCATGGAAAGGTCATGCCTGATACCTGAGTCCAGTAGGATAGCACAGTGGAATTCGAGCCAACCTGGAGCACTCTTTCACTGATGACTCTTCATGTTGGCATGTGAATTTCTGACTTCTTGCACGTTTACTCAGCACGCCTCCAACATGCAGCACATCACTGTATGATTGTAAAGAAAGGAAATGGGGACCTGGGTTAAATCTCAGCCCTAAAAGGCCTCAAACAGGTCTCCCACTATCTAAATTGGATTTACAAATTCAAATGCAGAACGGAGCTGGGCAGAGAGTATAAATGGATGCAGTCGATTATATCATTGCTCTCTATTATCCACTGCTCTTCCTGAAAGTGAGTTATATAGCCTCACCATTATCGTATGACTTGCAGGACTTCCCTTTGGAGGAAGTATACTTCCTCGCCCCACTGATGTCAGCTTGACTTGTAATTTGCTTTGGCCAATAAACTGTGAGCAAAAATGGCATGTCCCGTGTCTGAGCAGAAGCGTTAAAAGCCATTGCCCTGTTGGGCCATTTTTCTCTTTCACCTGCAACAAGAACAGCAGATTCTAAATGGGGGCTGCTCCCTCAGTCTGGATCCTAGAAGCCCTAGCCTTTCCACAGACAAAACGTAACGTGAGCGGGAAAGGAACCAGTGCTGTTGAAGACACTGAGGCTTTGAGGTTCCTCCCGATTATAACGCAGTCTGAGCTGACTGCTGCAAGCATCAGGTGCAGGACTTGGCTAACTCCAGAAAGGCTACCTGACCCAAGGACAGCCAATCCTCCCTCAGCTCCAGGGGATCCTGGCTATGTGGGAATGCAAAGCTCACTCTTGCTGAATCCTCCTGACCTTTAAGAGGGGCCAAACTTTTAATTAAATCCCCTCGTAATAAATGCCTGATATGGACAATACATACCTCATTTTTATTAAAATATTAAAAATATAAGTAAATCATTTCCTGATTTTTAATTAAAATACACCTCCTTCTAGATATTGGCAACTAGATCAACATGCTTAAAAAGACACTTAGAGGGGCACCTGGGTGGCTCAGTCATTAAGCGTCGGCCCTCGGCTCAGGTCATGGTCCCAGGGTCCTGGAATCAAGCCCCGCATGGGGCTCCCTGCTCCGCGGGAAGACTGCCTCTGCCTCTTCTATTCCCCCTACTTGTGTTCCCTCTCTCGCTGTGTCTCTCTCTGTCAAATAAATAAATAGAATCTTAAAAAAAAAAAAAAGATACTTGGAGCCCAATCAAATTAAGGGATACATTTGCGATCTCTTATCGACCCCTCCATTTTCTCATGTATAAAATAAGGATAACACAGGTATCCCTCGCTTTTTGAAAGTTCGTGTTGCACCACTCTGCTTTAACGAAGGACCTACATTAAAACCTGTTTCCAGTAATCAAAAGAAATCCGAAGAGGATTTTCGCTTTTAGGAAAAAAAGACGAGAAGTGAAAATAGCGTTCAGTGTGTTTGGCGGCTGACAGCTGTGACGGCTGCACAAACCGGAGCTGCGAGAGCGTCCACAAGCTCCTTCCTCGGGAACTACACTCAGCATCTCAGCGTCAAGCCTTCACAGCCTCGAGCTTGTCTGTGAGCACCTGTGCTTTATCTCCATTTATTTTGTGCCTCCTTTAGTAAGATGTGTCCTAAGGTATTAGAAAAGCCGAAGAGAGGGTTTTTGGAAGGGTTCTGGAAACGCTCGGATATGTTTCTATATAAATTAACAGTAACCACTTCTTTGCTTTATGCCATTTGGCCTATGAAAAGTTGCACGAGAAAGTTCTACTTTTGGTTAGCAGGGGAAACCTGTATCTGTTCTGTCTCTCTAATAGGGTTATTTTGAGCACCAGATTTGTCATATTTGTGTTTATTTTAATTTTGAAATGCTAAGATAACAAAAGAAAGTCAAGGCAAAGCAGGCTGCGGCTTCCTAGGGTGAAGCCACTGTATCAACTTCCCCACGTCTCCCCTCCTCTTGGGTTCTCCGCGCAAAGCACCCACAGTAGACTTCTCCACAGGTGGATCAGACTAGCATGCAACCATCTCGAGGCATAGTCTGGTCTTGAAACAGTTGGGACATTAGTAATTGGCAAAAAGGGACACTTCCCCTTGGGGAAACAAGTTGGAACTAGGTTGGTAGATCCAAATAGACTTTCCTCCTCTGCCACATTGTAATTCATCCTTCTTCTGGACTAGTGACAATCAAGAAAAAATAGCCCAAAGACCACGAAATTGAGATAAGGTTTCTATGTTTGATGAAACGTCTCAAAAGTACTTGTTTTACTTTAGGCATAGACCCAAAATTCTCAAAAGGTATACAAATTTGTCTGACACATGTGCACGATGCATCTCACAGGTGGGGTTTTATGGTGATCTGGAATATATGTTTCAGTAAGAATATAAAGAAGTTGGGGGAGATGCGTGGAAGGGAGAAGTGAAATCTGATGTACATTTTTTTCTGCTGTGTTTTCAGGGCTCACATTTTTCCTTCCATTATGCAGACGTGCCACTAGAGGTCACTGTGCAGTTCTACTTCCACGCACCCTGTGTGTAATGCGGGGGCTCACCTCCAGTTTCTACGCTGAGAACCCTACAGGTTTTGCCTGTCTTTCATCAGGCCAGGTAGGGTCAACATGTCTTGCCTGAAGGAAACTACAGAGCCATACTTGACCCAAGGTCAATTCCCGCTCCCCACCTTAGTAAGAACTAACTAGCCCTTCCCGGTGACCAAGAGCAAAGCATCCATTTCTTTCCTGTGGCCTGATGTTCTTTGCTGTGGCAGTTGCCTATGTGGTCTGGTGGCCAACACTGACGACAATTTACTGACTGCCCCTCAGCGTCGGTAGGGTATTCTGCCAGATGCTGGAGGTAGAACAAGGGAGACAAGACTTACCAATACAACGAAATAATCATGCAGGAAAACAAATGAACTAGCTTAAGTGTTGCAGGAGTTCCAAGAGTGGTTAATGAAGTGATTCGCCAGGAAAGCAGGAGGTCACATTAAGAAGAGTGTTCTCAGAGGCCAGTCAATCCAGGCTGAAGATGGTATAGATTTTAGACTGATTTTCCTTTTCTCCTTCTGCCTTAGCGAGAGACTTCCATGCAGCAGGTTAAGTAACCTGAAGCTACGATGTGACATGGGAGACGGGTGGATAGATAGCTAGACCCACCTCTACTCCCCAACATTGCCTAAGAGAAATTGCTTTCCTCTGCAGTGCAATATTCATTTGTCCTTCATTGATTTGACAAATATTTATTGTCAGTTGTGCCCCAAGCACTCAGTGGGAAGATGGCCACAGGCAGGGCATGCACACTTAGAACTCGTAGTCCAGCGAGGACACAAAGATGCAATGTGCAGTGCAATAGGGTAAGCCCTCTGATAAGAGGAGAACGGGGTACAAGTACAGAACAGGAACCCCTGATGAAGACTTAGGAAGTCAGGGAAGGCTTCCTGGAGGAAGTACTCTTAAATTGAGATCTTAAGCAGAATAGAAGTCGATCATGTAAGAAGAGAGTAAGTATGTTCCAGGCAGAGGTAACAAACACAGAAGAAAAAAAAAACAGGATTTTATTCTTGTATATACAGTTTTGGATCTTGCCATTTTCCATTTTTATCTTGAGTCTCCATATGTACTGTTTTTGAAAACATGATTTGATTTGATTTTCTGAAAATGTCATTTTAATAGCTGCCTAGTAATCCAGTGTGAGGATAGTGACTATTTACTTATTTTCAAAGGGAAATTGCATTTTTAAGGCTCATGCTAATTGTTCTCACCTTAGAAATATGAAATCGTGTGGAATAATCTTATTGCTCATATTAATATCCAAAATAAATCTCCTTTACTCGACTGTCTGCTAAAAACAATTTCTGCAACCCAACCTGATACCCAGCCATAGCAAATACTAAATTTAAGCAAGCTATTGGTTTCCTAAATATTGATTACATTTAACTATGTGTAAATTTTGCTATAACTGCTTTGCATGAATTGGTAGGACCTTCAGAGGGGCTCTAGGATTCTGAGGCTTTATCGTTCTTGCGCTGTCCCTCAGAGTCCCCCTCTGTGTCCCTCAGTCTTAGTCCCCCTTCAAGCTTACATCTCAGTGCCCGCTCTGTCCCTCAGAACCCCCTGTCTGGGATGTTAGCTGACCTTTATCTCCATCTTTTCCCCAGTAAAAGATTTTTTTTTCTCTCTGTGGCTCCATTCCCTGAAGGTGCAAACCATTAGTTTCATGAATAGCTTTTTAAACCACATTTTGGGTAAAAATTTACATATAATTTATTTGACAAATTCCTGACTTAGCAAGTTGATTTTCTGGGGCAAGCAGGAAAGATACTCACGGCTCTAACAGGAAGATTTAAGTAGAATACCCAAATCGCCTTCTTTTGAGCTGTTTCAGATCTAATTCTTATTGTTTCATTTTCTGCCTCCCTTTAAAATGGACCTTCCTCAGATGGCCATACCCCTCACTTTAACCTGCTTTACAACAAGGTTTTGGGGTCATCTGCTTTTGTTTTTGCGTGTTTGCATGATTGTCCTGGCACACACTTGTGCTTGCTTAGGCGAGGCATGTTTTGGAGAGGAACGACACCCTGACTGCCACCATGTGGGCTCTAGCTGTTGCATTGAAACTCTGGTTTGAACTGAAATTTTCTTGTATCTCATGTATTCTCAGATCACTGTGTGACTTGTCATGAGTGTGAGAGTTCTTTCAAAACCTCAGAGCACTCAATGGCAATGTAAGTGCTCCAATACATTCAGTTCACATGTAAGAAGTCACTTTTATCTGGGCCCGCAAAGATCTCTACATGAAACCTGAGAAGGTCTCTAGCTCCCTAAGAGCAACCCCAGACTAGCTCAGGGCCCCCATCTCAGGCCTTCAAGGCCCAATTAGGCAGCTCCTGAAGACCATCACTGCCTTGCAATGCCCACTTAATTTATGCCAAGTAAATTTAACATGTAGCAGCCAGTTCCCTGCAGTGAAGATTTTACTTAACACTCTAATAATGCCAGTTGAGCAGCTATCCATGCATCTTTACTGACAGATGTTTGACAAATTTGCATAATTTAAAATGCCTCCCAGGCCTATCAACTGGTGCCTCAAAAAGTGTGTCTGAAAGATAACAGCACCCGGGCGGGAGCCACGGTCCGCCACACCAGTCCGTCTTTGGTGGTTTCCCAGCACTGACTATCGAGAGCCAGCTCATGATCTCAGGATGTACGAAAAAATAGTAATTATATTACTACTCTCGGGTAAGTGGATTTTTTTAGCATGATGCTGTTATATTGGATATTAAATTTCATAGATTAAAATATAAACTGCCTGCTCTAAGTTCTATCTTACTTAAACGAATAAATGAATGAATAGTATCTCAGATGGTGGGTGGATTTTTATTGGAACTGAGCTGGCAAGGCGGAAGGAATTGGATTAAGGTGCTCAGGTGCTCGGTAGTTGTGGCGGGATCACAATTTTCCAGTATGAGAAGCATGCTTCAGTTCTAAGCCTAGCTACAGTGAAAAGAATTGTATCAAATACTATAAGAAATATCTCCATGTGAATAAATTTGTTGCCTTCTTTGTGTTTAACTTCTAAATTAAAGAACCACGAATGAAGGTGGATATTCGGTCCTCAGTTTTCAAAAAAGCTTTCTGAAAAAATTCTAATTTCCTCCTTCTGCCGCCAATAGAGTATAAGCTACAGCATGAACTCTGAATTCATGGAGGAGTTGTTTCCCTCTCTGTGGTCTGTTACTGAGGTACGATGGAGGAAGAAGAAAATCTGGCTTAGGTATTATGTGGTTTGTAGAGAAATGAAAATGTCAAAATCAATTCATTAAGATAAAGAAATAACATGGAGTATTATTTATTTTTATTTATTTTATGATTTTTAAAGATTTTATTTATTTATTTCAAAGAGAGAAATAGTGAGAGAGAGAACGAGAGGGGAGGAGAGGGAGAAGCAGGACCCCCCCTGAGCAGGGAGCCCAACACGGGGCTCGATCCCAGGACCCTGGGATCATGATCTGGGTGGAAGGCAGGTGCATAACTGACTGATCCACACAGGCATCCCCTTTTTTTTTTTTTAATTTTTTTATTTTGAGAGAGAGAGAGAGCAGGGAGGGGCAGGGGGAGAGGGAGAGAGAATCCCAAGCATGCTCCATGCTCAGCGCTGAGCCCAATGCAGGGCTCGATCTCATGACCATAAGATGGAGTATTATTAAGTTGTATTAAATTAGCAATATTTTTGGCCTCTTCCTGAGAGTGGTATGGTTAATGCCTTCTCAAGTGCAGTGTCTATGTGTTAGAAATACTAGTGCCCAGCACAGAAAAAGAAGCAGGCAGTTACCTGAAATGTATTTAACCCCCAGACATTACTCTGACTCAAATTGGAGCACAGCTCAAGGAGCTACTGGGCACTCTGTAGGAGAGAGGGAAGGGATCCAGCATTTTATAACATATATTAGGAGATAAGATAGTGTAATGGTTAAAATGCAGGCATGAGAAACAGAACTAGGCTCAAACCTGCTTCCACATCAGAAAGGCTGGGGAATATCAAGGCAACGTACCCTCTCTTTGCCTCGGTGTCTTCATCTTTAAAATGTCTACAATGTTGGTACCTGCCTCCCAGGAATGAAATAAGGACTAAACAAAGGAATAGCAAATTAATAAATAATTTAGCTATGATAGTAATTATTGACTAGGGAGCAAACCTGGATATGTGACGATGATTTCTGAGAAGTCGGAATACGGGAAAATTACAGGAAAACAGAACACTAACAGAATTGCTCTAATTTTTTTCAAGTAGCAAAGTATAAAGACAGCTTGAAGAAGAGAAAACAAGCAGAGGGGATGTGGTATAACATTTAAATATATTCCAGTACTTCTACAGTTATTACACAGAAGGGAGAAAAGGTATTCTTTGTGTTATTCAGAGGCGGAAGGGGGCCTACTCAATCCAACTAGACGCATTACCCATTTTTTTTTTTTTTTTTTTTTTTTTTTGCAGTGGGGGTGGTGTGGGATATTTGGAAAAGGTTCCTGGAAAAGAAATAAATTCTTTGTATCTACACCTGCTCAAGCAATAGTGTACTAAGGCCTTCAATGAAAACTTCATGAGAGATCAAGGCCACGTGACTCCAAAGGCCCCCTGGGCCCTCAGTGCCAATGCTGCTACCATCTTGACCTTTTCTGAAACCCTCTGAAGAAACTCTGTGGACATGACTACTTTACAGAATAATAGAAAGGTGTCTGAGCAGGATCCTGCCCCCCACCCCCGCCACCCCTCAGCAGTTGAAGTGGAGAAATCTGGAAAGTGTGAGGCTGGTTAAACATCTTTGGCTAGGGAGAACAAAAAGATTATTTTTCTTTCCCTAGAAATCTTAAGGGTAAAACCAATATTTCTAATTCTAAATTTATCAGATGTCATCCTCTAAATAGAGAGTAAGTTCTCTTGAAATTATCTGATTCCTGGCCCCGGAATTCATGTGGTCTTTCGGCACTTACGTGCCAGGGGCTGGACACTGAGGCCACAGCAGTAAGATCAGTGAGCTCCTGGGGAGGAGCCACTCGGGGTGGGTGGGGGCAGACAGTGGGAGGGAACACCAACATTAAACCGAATAAGTGAACTACTAACGAAAGAACAGTGGCAAATAACACAAAGAAAATTAAACCAGGAAAGGTGATGAACATAATGCAGCGGGCTGATTTACAAAAGAGTAGCAGGAAATTTTTCTCTGAGTAAGTAACATTTATGCCGAGAAGTGAACCACGAAAAAAAGCCAGCTTGAGAAATCTTGGGGCAAGGCATTGAAGGTAGGGGGAAGAGCAAGGGCAGAAGCTCTGACACAGGAGAAAACTTAGTGTGTTCAAAGCTTTTCTTTGAAAATCTGATTCGGATGCTAAGAAGGAATTTGAGAATAGAGTATTGCAACACTCCGACCAGCAAATGATGTCATAAACCACGACCCTCTTAAAATCTCCTGATTTTACTTTAAAATTTATGCAAAATTTGTATTCTAGGCCACAATATACCGATTTCATTGGAAGAACCAAAGGCTCAGGTATTATGGCTGTTTTATTCCTTAGTGTATCTCCAGAATCGAGCACAGCTCTTCACATGTAGTAGGATATTGGTTGAATCAACAAGGAAGCAAGTAAAGGGAGGGAGGTGGGAGAAGAAAAGAAGGAATATTTGTTTTCGGTTGTTGAGACAAAATGAGAGCTCCGTGTAGATAAACCCTGATACCCTGAGCATCTTACTACATACATCTGTAGGTATATCAGTTTGAAAAGCACATGCTTAGAATGACTAAGTGAAGAAACAAGGCATCTCCTTCTTCTTCGGTGATCCCAGAGAGTCTTTCCGCCCATGTAGAAGTTATAGGAAAGCGTTCCGAGCTGGGTTTCAGGGACCACTTCAATTTCTTCAAAGTAAAACCTGCGTCTTTACTTACGCATCCCACACATTGCGAGGGGCAAAGTAAGCACTTAATAAATAGTAGCTGCAGAAATGACAAATGACCCAAATTTTGCTGCAGACTAATTTAACTGTGGAGACTCTATCCATCCTCCGTTTCCTTGTGTCTATTGAATAAAACACGGAATAAATAGTACCTAGAATCCCTTCCATCTCTAAACTTCAGTGACTTCTCAAAGCTCAGTCTGAGATGACCTGTAGTGTAGTCCCCAAACTTATGAATCTCATTAGCTTGGAGTGAAATTGGGTTTTTAGGAAGAAATGGACACCCGCTATGAATGCCTGGGGAAGGATCCCCAAGAGAGGGGGAAGGAGAGATGGTATTTGAAAACTGACACACATTCGGGGTGCCTGTGTGGCATAGTTCGTTAGGTGTCCAACTCTTGGTTTTGGCTTATTTATTTATCAAAAAATAAATCTAAAAAAACCTGACATATTAATTTTAAATTGGGAAGCCAGACTTAACATTCTTTTGATGAATTTTTTTTACTTTGGTTTCTAGAGGATTATTGAATACACCTATGAACCAATTTAGGAGGCACATTTTAAGTGATTTCCCCAACTTGTCTTTATAGGTTATATTTCTACTCAAAATGTCTCTGAAACCACAGCTCATGAATTACCAAGTAAGTTACCAACAAAAGCAGATGGGTAATAGATTTCCAGCCATTGTCATCATTTCTGCATATTTAATAAGTACCTGTCTGTGTGGTCTTCCGTGATACACGACCTAGATGGAAACTAAAGCAACAGTCCTGAGAAGAAACATCCCAGGGTTATCTCCAGGTGTTGGCATTGTAGGTGACCTTTTTTCTTGTTTTTTGATGCTTTTTAAATTTTCTGCAAGGAGAATCAGTAAGATGTAATTAGGAAAAGTTAAAAAAATGTAAAAGCAAACTGAACAAATCTCTGCTTTCTAAGAAGGCTCTATCATGAAGCAATGCTGACAAATATTAACAGGAAAACCAAGATCCTGGTAGATGCATTTCATTGTGGTTATTACTACTCAAATAAACTTGGTTACAATGTCTGGTGAAACTGATTTCAGGGATCTGGTAGAGGAAAAAAAAAAGCAAGAATTGTTGGTGAACAGATGAGATAAACCATCATTAATAATTTTCCCATTTTCCATTTTTATAGGGTTTGTTTCTGTTATGATACACAACTCATACACATCTGTTATGATGCACAACTCTGTTATGATGCACAGCCCCAAGCTGCCAACTGCCACATTCTAGCAGCTAAGAGTATCAGAAAAGTGGCAGCATATAGAATCTTAGGATGCTTTATTCACTGAAACACTTCTACCACATCATGGGAGTCAGGGAGTGTTCTGGCCCAGGCCTGTCTCAGAAAAGTAAGTGACTCTAAAAACATCATAAGCCCCAAATCATAAAACATTGTACATTCTTCTCTCCGTTCCCGAGCATGATACCAGCCCCCCAAAGCAAAGGTGTAAGAGGAGAGGTCTCAGGACCAAATTTAAGGGGGCACCAAAACCTTAAGTCATCAAGATAAATACTTTAATGAAATATTTTTTAAAACTCAAGATTAATTCAAAAAAATCAATGGTGAATAAAATATCATAATTCAAAATACAGCCGGGATCCCTCCGAGTCAGATCTGGGGGTGGAGTGAGGGCAGGGAGAGCAGAGCCAGCTGAGACCCTGGCTTCTGGTGGGCAGTTCCTGGAGAAGAAACATCTTCATCCACTCAGCAACCAAGCCTCTGAGAGCTGCAGCCAGCATTCAGTCTTCTGGAAAGCTCTCTTTCTATTCACCCCTACTTCTAGGGAGTAGCGTTTTGGGGGCCCCAACTTAAAATTCCAGGCGTTTGTTGTAGCTTCTCATCTTCAGTGGGCCCTGAACCCCTACTTCTGTGAGACCATTAAAATCTCTCACAAGTTTCACAGCCTCTCAGGCATCACTTGCAAATAGACAAATGTCTTCAGAGGAGAGCTGCTGGCCAACGTCAAGCTCACCCATCTGCACCTCCCCTCCACCTCCAGAGCCTGCTGTCCTGGTCAGCTCTGATGCCCTCCCCAGATGCTTTCCATTTGCTCAGCTCTTCTACTCACCATGGGCAGGAGGCTTGGTCTGCAACAAGCTGGTTTGCCTTGACCGGAAGCCAGAAGTTTTTGTTTATGCCTCCAGATGAGTTCCAGAATCATTTGGGAAAGTTATCCTTTATGCAACATAAAAGTATTCCCATGTTATTTGGTTAGTATAGAATGAATGATGGAATTAAATGAGTAAATTACCTCGTAGCAAATAAAAAATTTTATAATAGTAAATCTCTGAATTGGGAATACATCATGTTTTTCTACTGAGTCCTCTCTTACAACCTCCGAAGAGTTGAAAAAAATTCTGAAAGAAACTTTAGATAAATTTATAAGTTTCCTCTTTGAAGAGGTATTTTACATGTTCTGTTATTATCTTAATTAAAACACGTTTCTGAGGCGCCTGGGTGGCTCAGTCAGTTAAGCGTCTGCCTTCGGCTCAGGTCATGGTCCCAGGGTCCTGGGATCGAGTCCCACATCGGGCTCCCTGCTCAGCCGGGACCCCACTTCTCCCTCTGTCCTTCCCACTCCTCATGCACTCTCACGCGCACTCTCTGTCTCAAATAAATGAAAGATAAAATCTTTAAAAAAAAATGTTTCCTTGTATTTTCAAATTGTTGGTCGATAGCCTAACATGAATTTATTACTTTCTGTATGTTCGTTTTGTAAGTGACATCACTAACCTTTTTTGTTGTTGTTGTTAAGATAGTTGATTCTCTTCAATTTTCAAAATTAAGCAATTGTATTCCCTATAAAAAGAAATTTTGTTTCTTCACTTGAAATAAATACTTATAGCTGCTCCTTTCCTATTCTTTTGCATTTGTTAGAACTTCTCAATGTTATATATGTTAATGTTCTATAATGGTCATGATAGTAGTCATCCTTGTTTTGAGACTGTCCATAATATGAATGTCACACCATTAATTATAATGTCTGTTGCTTTCAGTAAATTATCCTTATCATGTTAAGAAATTTCCCGCTAACCTTAAATGAAGAGATTTGATCAAGAAAAGATCTAAAATTCTATAAAATACCTTTTATGAATCATAGTTGAAACTTTGGGAAAGCTGACTTCCATATCTTAATGGTATAATAATAAATTTCCTGACAGTTATCATGAGAGAGAAAATATCTATTACACTAAGTATAACAGGAATATTTTTCAAACATTTTTTGCTTTTCTTTAAGAATGTCTGTTCATCTTACTAGTTTGTTTTTTCCTGTATTTTTATTCTTCAGTGTGTTGAAACAATGAATTATATCAATGGATATTATGATATTGCCCTATGCTTCCCATCCTCGTATCAGTTCCTTGGCTCTTGTATTCTTTTAATATTGTGCTGCATTTAATATTTGTTTTAGGATTATTTTACCTATATTTGTTATATATCAATTTTTTCTGCAATTCATTTGTGGGCACACATGCATTTGCTATCAAAAAGGTAAATGAATTTTTGCCCTTTTATTCAAAAATAATTTATTAATCACTATATGCCAGTTTTAAAGATATTTTGGAGAAGAGTCATCTCTTCCAATCATAGTAGAAAGATTTTTTTACAAGATTAGGCAAACAATATATTTTCTTCATGTGTACGCGAATATGGTAAATTATATTATCCCATTTCTTTTCTCTAAATTTTTATTTTGAAAAATTCCAAACACATGGAAAAACTCAAAGAAGACTAGCAGAAATATTCATATATTATCTTTCTTGATTCAATAATTGTGAATAATTGACCATATTTGCTTTATCTGTCTATAAGTGTATAAATATACATATACTTTTGTCATGTCATTTGAACGTTAAGTTACAGACATTATGACACTTCACCTATAATCATTTTCACATTCATCTCCTAAGAAAAAGGATATTCTCCTAAGTAATCACATTATTTCAAATTTAACAATATTAATAGTAATACCATAATATAATCTTTATATTCACATTTTTCCAATTGTCCCATGAATGTCTTTTATAGCTGTTTTTATTTAAAATCAAATTTTAACCTACATTCGTTCATTGATTTTGGTTGCTGCATCTATTTTAGTTTAGAATAATTACCCAACTTTTTTTTTAATGGCATTGATTTTTTTGAAGGCTCCAAAAGAGTTGTTTTGTTTGATTTGCCTAGTTATTTCCTCATTGAATGTATCTCTTGAGGGAAATTTTTGACCGTGTTCCTTTTTTACGGCTATTTATTTCTCAGGCTTTTTTTCATTAGGTGTTCAATCATATATATTTTTCCAAGACGCTTTTTATTTTAGTTTATTTTAGTTTAGTTTATCTTTTAATTTTTTACTTAAATTCAATTAACATATAATGTATTATTAGTTTCAGAGGTAGAGGTCAGTGATTCATCAGTCTTATATAACACCCAGTGCTCATTACATCACGTGCCCTCCTCAATGTCCATCACTCAGTTAGTCTAGCCTTCCATCACTCCCCCCTCCAGCAACCCTCAGTTTGTTTCCTATGCTTAAGAATCTCTTATGGTTTGTCTCCCACTCTGATTTCATCTTGTTTTATTTTTTTCCTCTCTTCCCCTATGATCTTCTGTTTTGTTTCTTCAAATTCCACAATTCAGCGAGATCATATGATAATTGTCTTTCTCTGATTGGCTTATTTCGTTTAGCATAACACCCTCTAGTTCCATACAAACGTCATTGCAAATAACAAGATTTCATTTTTTGATGCCTGAGTAATATTCCATCATATATATATATATATATATATATATATATATATATATATATATACCACATCTTCTTTGTTGATTCATCTGTGGATGGACATCTTGGCTGTTTCCATAGTTTGGCTATTGTAGACATTGCTGCTATAAACATTGGGGTGCGTGTGCCCCTTCGGATCACTACATTTGTATCTTTGGGGTAAATACCCAGTAGTGCAATTGCTGGGTCATAGGGTAGATCTATTTTCAACTTTTTGAGGAAATTCCATACTGTTTTCCGTACTGTTTTCCAGAGTGGCTTGCATTCCCACCAACAGTGTAAGAGAGTTCCCCTTTCTCCAAATCCTTGCCAACATCTGTCGTTTCCTGAGTGGTTAATTTTAATCATTCTGACTGGTGTGAGGAGGTATCTCATTATGGGTTTTTTTTTTATTTTATTTTTATTTTATTATGTTATGTTAATCACCATACATTACATCATTAGTTTTTGATGTAGTGTTCCATGATTCATTGTTTGCATATAACACCCAGTGCTCCATTCAATATGTGCCCTCTTTAATACCCATCACCAGGCTAACCCATCACCCCACCTCCCTCCCCTCTAGAACCCTCAGTTTGTTTCTCAGAGTCCATAGTCTCTCATGGTTTGTCTCCCCCTCTGATTTCCCCCCCTTCATTTTTCCCTTCCTACTATCTTCTTTTTTTTTTTAACATACAATGTATTATTTGTTTCAGAGGTACAGGTCTGTGATTCAATAGTCTTACAAAATTCACAGCACTCATCATAGCACATCCCCTCCCCAATGTCTATCACCCACCCACTCCATGCCTCCCACCCCCCACCACTCCAACAACCCTCAGTTTGTTTCCTGAGATTAAGAATTCCTCATATCAGTGAGGTCATATGATACATGTCTTTCTCTGATTGACTTATTTCGCTCAGCACAATACCCTCCAGTTCCATCCATGTCATTGCAAATGGCAAGATTTCATTCCTTTTGATGGCTGCATAATATTCCATTATATATGTGTGTGTGTGTGTGTGTGTGTGTGTGTGTGTGTGTGTGTGTATGCACACACACCACATCTTCTTTATCCATTCATCTGTCGATGGACATCTTGGCTCTTTCCATAGTTTGGCTATTGTGGACATTGCTGCTATAAACATCGGGGTGCACGTACCCCTTCGGATCACTACATTTGTATCTTTGGGGTAAATATCCAGTAGTGCATTTGCTGGGTCATATCTCATTATGGTTTTGATTTGTATTTCCATGATGCCAAGTGACATTGAGCATGTTTTCATGTGTCTGTTGGCCATTTGGATGTCTTCTTTGGAGAAATGTCTGTTTATGTCTTCTGACCATTTCTTGATTGGATTATTTGTTCTTTGGGTGTTGAATTTGATAAATACGTTTTATTTTAATTAATGGTTTTTAATTAAAAATGCTATCTGTGAATTTTATGCATCTTTTCTCATTCCTAATAATTACATATTTGTGTTTTATGTTCTCAACATGTCTTGGTTGAAACTTGTAATGGTTTGTTTATTTTATTAAGTCTTCAAAAAATATTTTGACGTATTAATCAATTTCGGTATTTTATACTTAGTCATTTTTGCTCTTATCTTTATTGACTCCTTCCTTAATTTCGGTAAGCTTTACTTTGCTATTCTTTTGCTCATTTTATTTATTATCATTTTTTGTTTAATAATGATCAATTGAGATTGTGTGTTTGTAAGTTTACTTTTGGCCATTATTTGGTTAAGAGGTGTTCTTGCTTCAATTTCAAACTAGTCAATAACTCCTGCATTAATACTTTACTTTGTTGCAGTTGGTTATTTCCTTAAATTTTATTATTTCCTTCACTTTTTTCCCCATACAAATTTCTCATTTTATTGTATTTGGTCAGACACTATGCCCTATATAATTCCCACTTTGGGATTTTGGTTGAGTTTATTTGTAACCCAAATTATTATATGTAAGCACTAGAAAAGAAGATGTCATCTTTATTTTTATTGTACAAAGTTCTATAAATAGTTATTTAATCATCTTTGGCACATCCATCTCTAGATTGGTATAGTATACCCTAGGTTCTGCATACAGTTAGATTCCAAAGAATAATACCAGTATTCATACAGCATTTATTTAGTGCCAAGCACTACTCTCAGTCAGGTACATATATTTAATTTTTTTATTGTAGAGACATACATGTAACAAATTTCACCATTTTAACCATTTTTACATATGCAACTTGGTGGTATTTAGTATATTCACAATGTTGTACACCCATAGCTACTATCTAGTTTCAGAACATTTTCATAACCCTAAAAGGAAATACCTGATACATTAAATTCTCATTTCCCCTCCCACCAGCCTTGGTAACCATTAATTTGCTTTCTGTCTCTATCAGTTTTCCTATTCTGAATATTTCATATGAATGTAATTATATAATACATGGCCTTTTATGTCTGGCTTCATTCACTTAGCATAATGTTTTCAAGTTTCATCCATGTTGTATTTATTCCATTGCATGGATATACCACATTTTATCTATTCATTCATCAGTTGGTGAACGTTGGGTCATTTCTACTTGTTTAGCTTTTGTAAATAGTGTTGTTATAAAGATTTTTGTACAAGTTTTTTTTTTAACACCTATTTTCGATTCTCTTTTGAGTTTACCTAGGAGTAGAAATTTGGGGTCATATGGTATTTTATATATAACTTATTGAGGAGATGCCATACTTTTTCCACAGAAGCTGAACTATTCTACAGTCCCTCCAGGAGTGTATGAGAGCTCCAGTCTCTCCACATCTCCAGCCACACTTGTTATTTTCTAGTAGGTGTGTGAAGTCGTATCTCATTGTGGTTTTGATCTGCATTTCCTTAGTGACTGATGGTATTAAGCATATTTTCATGTGCTTGTTGGCCATTTGTATATCTTCTTGGAGAAATGTCTACCTGAGTTCTTTGCCCATCTTTAAATTGGGTTGCTTGTGTTTTTGTTACATTATAACAGTTCTTTGTGTATTCTGGATACTAGACCCTTAGCAGACAGATGATTTGCATCTGTTTTTTTTTTTTTTTTTTTTTTTTTACTCTCTTGAGAGCATCCTTTAATACACGGAAGGTTTTGATCTTGATAAAGTCCAATTTATCTATTTTTTAAAATTTTGTTACATGTATTTTGGCTTCATATCTTTTTTTTTAAAGATTTTACTTATTTATTCATGAGAGACAGAGAGAGAGAGGCAGAGGGAGAAGCAGGCTCCCAAGGAGCAGGGAGCCTGATGCAGGACTCGATCCCAGGACCCTGGGATCATGAACTGAGCCGAAGGCAGATGCTTAACCATCTGAGCCACCCAGGTGCCCCATAGCTTTTTTTTAAAGATTTTATTTATTTATTTGACAGAGAGAAAGAGCACAAGCAAGGGGGGCAGCAGGCAGGGGGAGAGGGAGAAGCAGGTCCTGCTGAGCAGGGAGCCCCGTGTGGGGCTCGATCCCAGGACCCTGGGATCATGACCTGAGCCGAAGGCGGACACTTAACCGACTGAGCCACCCAGGTGCCCCGTTGGCATCATATCTTAAAAAAGAAAACCACTGACTGCAAATCCAAGGTCATAGAGGCTTACTCCATGTTTCCAACTAAGGGTTTTATAGTTTTAACTCTTATATTTATGTCTTTGGTCCGTGTTTTGATTTGATATTTTTGGATAGTGTGAGATAAGAATCCAACTTCATTCTTTTGCATTAGGATACTAGTTGTCCCAGCACAATTTGTTGACGAGACTATTACTTCACCATTTCATGGTCTGGCACCCTTGTTGAAAATCAATTGATATATGTATGGGATTACTTTCATACTCTCAATTCTCTTCCATTGATTCTTTGAGCAGCAGCACGCTGTTTTGATTACTGTTGCTTTGTACTAAGTTTTGAAATTTTGAAGTGTAAGTCTTCCACCTCTGTTCCTTTTCAAGATTAGTTTGGTTATTTGTGGTTCCTAACAATCCCATATTTAAGATTGGCTTTTCTATTTGTGCAAAACTTAGGCATATTTTAACTCATTTAACTCAATCAAGAACCTGTAAGAGAAAGACAATTATTATCCCATTTCACAAAAGGTGAAACAAAGGTACAAAGAGATTAGCCACGTTGCCCAAGGTCTCAGATAGTGGTTAGGGAAATTAGTTTGAATGCATGCATGCTGGCTCTAGAATCTGTGCACTTACTCAGTACATTAAATTGCCTGATTTCTCTCTTACAGAGAGATGTTCCAGGCTTGGCTCTTCCTTACTCTTGCAACATTGTCACTCAGTGCTCTGCTCGTGCTTTCTCTAATGCAGAGACTGTAGTCAAGGCTGATGGTCTGCCTTCTCCTTCTGGTGCAGTTAGTGAGCCCAGATTGTGTGACTATGATGTTAGCCTTTTGTTCCTTTTAATCTGGGCTAGATAGCCTTTTTATCTTGGGATCTCCCTTTGATGATTCCCACTTATTTCTCAGGCACGATTATATTTAAAAATCAAATGAAATAAAGTAATCCCAAAGTACAAAACCTGAGAATAGTCCATGGGTTGAAGGCAACTGGCAAGAGGAATTGTGGCATCCTGCTGGGAGAAACACTGCACAAATATGCCTCTTGGCGTCCTCCCTGAACTGTTCTGTCGGGTGCAGATCCCAAAAGCATCTTGTCAGGCAATTCAGCAATGTCACTTCGAAATGAGGGTATGGAAGACAGCAACACATGATAAAGTTTGTTCTCACTGATTTATTACTCCAAAAAAGTAAACATCAATCACTTGTGATTGCAAGCCAGATGTTTTTCAAGTCCTATCAGCGTTTATTGTTTTGCTTCATCACTCTATCACAGTTGGAGAAAACTGTTAAAATTGTTCCACTGCTACTGTAATTCTGTCAATTTCTTCTTTTGCTTGGTATTTCTTGTTGCTATGTTCTGGGGATATAATGGTCCATATTTACCTAAGAATCATTGTGCAATATATCCTTTAACAATATCACTTAATCCTCCATGTCTTTTTAAATGTCTTTGCCTTTAATTCTACTTTATCTATTTTTAAAATTTTGATTCCTATTTTTATCTTAATTTGTCTAATATACCTTTGCACTTATTCTTTACACATTTTGCATTCTTCTGTTTTATTTGTGTTCCTTGTCATCTAGCATACATTTGTTGGGGTCTTTTATTCCTGTCTATTTTGACTCATCTAAAGGTCTTTGTATTTTAATGTGGAAATTTCATTTATATGCATTTATGGATTCACAACTGACATTTAGTGTCTTTTGTTATCTTTATTCCATACTTCCTTTTTTTAATGATTTATTTCTGATGTTTTGACATATCTGCTATGGTCAGTTTGCCCTTATCCTCTTACGTGTTTTGAAGGTATATAGCCTCTTTGTAATTATCCTGTTGGCTAACTTTATGTTTTTAAAGAATTCTCTCTTAGAACCCCAAAGTCGTTTTAATGGCACAGTACACATAGAAACTCCAACTGCTTTTATGGATCCTGTAGAAGCTGGGTAAGATTGTTCTAGGGTGGAGCCCACTAGCCAACAGCTCATAGGTGCCTTGAATGGATCTCACTTGTGTCATGGGCTGTTGATTCCCTCAGCCCCTCTGGAGGTCAGGTATTCAGATAGGGATAGCAAGGTATCTCAACCTCAAGACACATTCAAATGTGATTAAGACGTAGTTAATGTACACTGCAACTCACTCTACACAAATACATCAACATATATGAATCAAAATTCCACAAAATAATAACTGTCCTTATTATGTGATGCACTCTCTTCTATTTCATACAATTTAATATTTTAATGCAGTAGTAACGACACAGTGAATTGATTTCAAGTCTGATTACTATAGGAATTCACTATCCTGACTACGTGTTGGAGGGGCTCTCCCTAAAAAATAGTGATGATTGAGTTCCATAGCCAGAGATTCTACATACACTAACAGAGGCACCAGCACACTATAGCCTGTGAGCCAAATCCAGTCTACCACCTGGTTTCGTACGACCTTCAAGTTAACAATGGTTTTTACTTTTTGAGTGTTTTAAAAAATCAGAAGAAGAATAATAGTTTGTGACATGTGAATATTACATAAAATTAAAATGTTATTGTCCGTAAACAATTATTGAAACAAAGCCATACTTATTTACTTATGCTTTGGCTAACATACTGTCTATGGCTGGTTTTGCACTGTAATGACAAAGTTGTAACAGAAACCAACCATGTGGCCCACAAAGCCTAAAACATTTATTCTTTGTCCCTTTACAGAAAGTCTGCCAACTCCTCCACAAGGGATCTCATTTTGCAGTTTGAAAACTCAGTTTTAGACTGAGGATTTCCCAACTAAGTTCTTGTGGAGTTCCTTGGAGCTGCTTCCAGGGGCCGTGGACACAGGGTGTGAGGCTCCTGGCCCACTACCCACGTTTCCATCCGAGCCATTCCACTATGTTCATATTCCAGTATGTTCACACACTGAGGAACTTACCTTTGGAAAATGCATCAGGTTAAATCTGATGTGGGGGAGAGGGACTTTTCTAAGACAAAACCACAAGAAATGCCATCGTTTAATATGACAAATGGTGAATGTTATTATTTCTCAAGCAACTCAGGCTAATATCCAATTGTTTTCTGGATTTGCTCAAGCTCTAGATAAGGGTGACATAAGACCTTAGGAAATACAAGAATAGATCTCAAAACCCAGGAAAATGAAGTTTCTACGTGTGAATTTAGTCTGGAGCAATGGCTCTCACTGCTGGCAACACATTGGAATCTCAGGCCTGGGTACCCCAGATGATTCCAATATGCAGTCAGGATTGAGAATACTGGTCTAGTTTCTATTATTGCTGTTTGTCATTGTTCAACCGGCGGCAGAAAGTATCGGTGGTGTGAGAACTTTGGGATAAAATTTTCACTTTTAATTAGAATTTTTCTCATCCTGCCTAACTTCTTTAGGCTCAAACCTAATGTGCGCAGGGAGTTCAGCTACCAAAATGCCAATGTCTTAAAAAAAGCTGGCACACCTGAAGTATGTGAAATCCTCTCTGGTTCTGAGGATTTGGAGTAGGCAGTAGTAACTGGATTGGAAGACGCTTGACTCAAAAAAGTGAAATTTCAGCTAACAAGTTGTTACTAACCAGAAACATCTGTCTTTCCATAATGTGGCTACATCTATTCTCTACACCCTCCACTTCTATGGTAGAGGTACACCCCTGCCATCTCAGGTTATGCACAAGATGAATTATTATTTTTGTATCTTTTCAGTTAGCCCTGATTTACCATAAGTGAAGGCTTGCTTGAGAGTTGTTGCATAAATTTGTTGAGAATCTGAAGTCTGGAAGCAACTTATTTGGTGCTTTCATTCTTT
Organism: Eumetopias jubatus; assembly: GCF_037043125.1. Classification (NCBI taxonomy): domain Eukaryota; kingdom Metazoa; phylum Chordata; class Mammalia; order Carnivora; family Otariidae; genus Eumetopias; species Eumetopias jubatus. The sequence goes on from NW_028274808.1 coordinate 82,611,560, forward strand.
TTATTCTGCGTAGATCATGGTAGACTTTCACAGACAATTCTGCAGTCAACTAGATCTGAATTCAAAACCCAGCTCTGCCATTTATCAACTGGATACCTTAGGCAAGTTAGGCAATGTTTCTGATCTTTATTTTTCTCTACAAATAATGATTAATATATAATATTATGCACTCAGGTAATTGTCTTGAAGATGGCAAGAGAGGATACCCAGAATGTAGTGAATAAGCAACATGTCAAATACGAAGATTATTATTTCAGCCATATAAATGTCCGTGATTTTGGACTAGTGAAGTTCCTCAGGGGATATCTGTTCCATTACTCTCATCTTAGAAGCAAGAAACTTTCACCCAGATAAGTGCAGTGACCTATTCAGATCCTCAACTAGTTAGTGGCAAAGCCAGGACTGGAACTCTGACCTCCTTTCTCACTGGGAGAAAAATATCCCTTGCTTTCTTTCTGTCTGGGCTGAAGAAAGTACAGTGGCTGAGATTATAGGCTGATTTTTCTCTCTATCCCTCTGCCTCAACAATGATTTGGGACAATGAGGATGGCCAGCAGCTGGGCAGTCCAGAATCAGGCTATCACATTCAAGGTTCCTCGAGGGAAGTTGTCAACCTAGTCCACAATGAGGACTCAGTGAGGAGCTGTTATTCCCTCAAGTTAAGGAAGGCAGAAGTGTGACCACTTGGCTGCATGGGAGCTGCCAGAGCATGCCACTCTGTAGATAAGCAGAAACTGGGTCATTGCATTGGACGCCTCACTCACGAAATGCACCAGTTAACAGGCTGCTCCTGTCTTTAAGAGCTCTTGACCAGACAGTTCAAACAAAATATTGAGGGCTATTCAAAACACTAGGCTCAAGTGTCATCACATTCTTTAGGAAGCTCAGTTTTTCTAAATTGTAATTGGCTATTTTGGCTTTCTAAAACCCTTCCAAAAAAGAAAAATCAATGACAACGGATAGGATGGATATCTGACTATATTATTACAAACTCGACCCAGAGTGAGCTTGTCAATCCTGTGGTTCAAGAGCAAAACTGAATATTTCCTTTAAAATACTGCTTCACAGCAAGAGTGTCCTCCAAACAGTTTTTTTGGAACAGGCAAGATCCCCATTTATACATTCATTCTGTATAAAACAAGAGGGTATGGCCAAAGAGACACTGAGTTGGAAGTCAGAAGATGTGAGTTTTTGTCCCTGTCTGATCGCACATTAGCTGTGTAAAACTTCCACAGATAAATTTATCAATCAATTTTCATGGTCATCACAATGCCAAAACAAAAAAACAAAACAAAACAAAACAAAACAAAAAAACTATAGCACTTAGAAAAGTTAGTTTTCTGACTTGGAAACTACCTAAGGCATTTCATATGTAGGGTGTGTTCTTGTAAGAGTTTGCTTTTGCGAGATAAGACTTCTATCAACTGCAAGTCAGGAGGGAACCAAACCCAAACCAGCATCTGTGAGAGCCGGCTTTATCACATTGAGACAGGAGCTCAGCTACTGGAAGTTTGCGCATTAAGCAAGACTGTAGGGTATTTGTCCAACATTGCACTTTATTGTTATTCTTTCTTATAACATTTCATGTTAGAAATGTCAACTGTTTGGGAAAGCCGTGTGATTTGGTGGGTAGAGCATAGAGGAGAGTGTCAGGAGACTGGACCCCTATTCCGCATTGTATCCCTAACGTGTCATGGGCCCACAAGTCGCGCCACCTTTTTGGTGCATTGGGAACGGAGACAGGGGCCTTCCCATGCTCCCTGCCTCAACACATGGACGTCTCAGGCTGGTAAAAGTTTTAGTGAGCAACTGTGAGGTCAGAGCAGTGAGGATAAGAGACAAAAGAGGTTAGTGTTTGGGAACAATTCAGATACTATGTAAGTGTGAGATGATACAATCATGAACATTTGGAATCTTTAATATTCTGGATGGTATAGATTCATTCATTCCTTACATCCTTCCCAAACCTAAAATTATGGGATTCAGTTCCAGTCCCTGTAATGTACTTTGTAAGAAGTACCATAGCAAATGCCATTTCAGTGTCTGGCAACTGAAACAAAATTTTAAACAATGAGTTTGAGGCCTTGCTGCAGCTACTCTTGTATTTTATTTTGCACTAATTTGCTACTTGAACTTTAAAGTCTTGTGAGTCTGAGAAGTTTACCAGCCTTGACCTGCTGACTGCCCCCTGGTCTCCACATGAATGCACATTGCAACTCTTCTGTCTTCGCATTTTAGCTCACATTATTTCTTGACCTTAATTCCCCTCTTCCACATTTCTACCTAAAATTCTTCCCATCCTTCAAGGTTCAGATGGTGAGTCATTGTAAGTAGACATGGGGTAAGGACTTCAGAGTACATATTTCAGAGGAACTAAGGAAATGTGCAGTGTTGGGTAGCCAGATGCTGACACATCTGTAATACCTCAAGCTATATATGTTTCTCCTAGAGAACTGGAATTTTTCGGGTATAGTTTTGATGTGTTCTTCCTAGAAGAAGTGAACAGATTTTTAAAAATGACCCTTATGTCAATATTACTAGAAAAGAAAATGGTTTCTCTTCGTGGCTATAGCAAGAAGATACTGAGGGCTAAGAGATATAATGTAATTAGTGCAATAAATTGGTGTGAAAAAATCAAAATGAAGAATATATGACTATTTTAAAACTCCTAGCCCGTAGGATCCCAGAATCGCAAGGAATTTGTCTTTTTGTGTATGTTCAGTGCACCCTGATGTTCACCAACTAATATGCTAAAATATCCAAGAAATCTTGCTGGCAAGATTTCAACCAGGCACAGATTTAGAAATGGATATATTATTTGATATCAGCAGAATTAGGTCTCGGTTCTGTTCCTTACCAGCTGTGTTAAACTGAGCTTATCAGTTAATTTTTATGATATCAAATTTCTTATCTGTAAAGTAAGGAAGTTGGATTAGATGTTCCAAGAGACCCTCGAAAGGGGAACCCTCCTACACTGTTGGTGGGAATGCAAGCTGGTGCAACCACTCTGGAAAACAGTATGGAGGTTCCTCAAACAGTTGAAATTAGAGCTACCGTTCGATCCAGCAATTGCACTACTGGGTATTTACCACAAAGATACAAATGTAGGGACCCGAAGGGGTACGTGCACCCCAATGTTTATAGCAGCAGTGTCCACAATAGCCAAACTGTGGAAAGAGCCAAGATGCCCATCGACAGATGAATGGATAAAGAAGATGTGGTATATATACACAATGGAATATTATGCAGCCATCAAAAGGAAGGAGATCTTGCCATTTGCAACGACGTGGATGGAACTGGAGGGTGTTATGCTGAGTGAAATAAGTCAATCAGAGAAAGACATGTATCACATGACCTCACTGATATGAGGAATTCTTAATCTCAGGAAACAAACTGAGTGTTACTGGAGTGGTTGGGGGTGGGAGGGATGGGGTGGCTGGGTGATAGACATTGGGGAGGGTATGTGCTACGGTGAGTGCTGTGAATTGTGCAAGACTGTTGAATCACAGATCTCTACTTCTGAAACAAATAACGCAACATATTTTAAGAAAAAAGAAAAAGAAGAAGATAACAGGAGAGGAAGAAAAGGGGAGTATGTCAGAGGGGGAGACGAACCATGAGAGATGATGGACTCTGAAAAACAAACTGAGGGTTCTAGAGGGGAGGGGGGTAGGGGGATGGGTTAGCCTGGTGATGGGTATTGAGGAGGGCACGTTCTGCATGGAGCACTGGGTGTTATGAACAAACAATGAATCATGGAACACTGCACCAAAAACTAATGATGTAATATATGGTGATTAACATAACAATAAAAAAATTAAAAAAATAGATGTTCCAAGAGACCTTGTAATATAAAGTATAAAAGTACATTCTGAATTAAAGAGGACAATATTTAAGTTGACCTTTAATTTGTGAACGATGCAATCAGATTTGTTGAAAGCTGATTTAGCTACAGAAATCTAGGGGGAAAAAGGAGAGAGATGTTTCTCATAACCCTGTCCCTAAGAGGTGTAGGCAAACCATGTCTGCTGTTTAATGGTTACAAATTTGCTTGGATGCTTTTGACCTAGTCAACCCAGCTGAAGATTCTACTGTAAAAAGCCCTGCTTAAAATCCCCTTATTCACAGAAAATTTGCACCTTTGTGTAACTGCATATGTCCACAAATGTCCGTTAGCTGATTAGGGCCCAAGGAATGTGGGAGAACCACACAGACTTGAGGGCTATTGCTGCCAAATGTAAGCATCAAAACATTCCTGGTGGTTGTTAGGGGTACGTGTTGTGGGATTTTACTTTCCTTACCTTGAATTTTGAAAGTAGCTTAAGCACAGGAGGATGTACAAAGAGATACTTCTTTTGTTTCTCCTAGATGACATTTTCAACCAGAGGCTAGTATATTTAATTTGAAGTGATTGATAAAATTCTTCAAATTGTCCCATGTGAATCTATCTTAGAATAACCAGCAAGTTCTTTAAAATTTAACTAAGTGCTAGAAAATAGAAAAGCTTATGTGAGTGAGCAAAATTATTGATCCTTCAAGCTGACATTTTTTTGTAAACTATGTACTTTAGTAAGAGATTCTGAGCGCTCCTCATACTGCTGAGCAAGCATGGGTATTAACTACTATTGAAATACAAGATTTTTTTTTCTGAAAATGGAAGGAAAACATGACAAAGATCCTTTTATAGATCAGTTCCAGATATTTGATTGTTGAGGAAATGATGTTTAAAAACATTTTTTATCAAGTTGCTCTTAGGGCATTTATTTACTGTATTTATTTACTTACTGTGTTGGTGACTTTAGGTGACTATAATAAGAAATTGCATCAAAGCAACTAAATCTGGAGAACTAAAGCAGGCATTTCTAAGGATATAAATAGAAAATTTCAACCTCAAATCAATTTGACCACCAATCAGTTTTTATGTAGTAGAATGCAACATTCGCAGTTGGGACTTGAGTCAAGTATATGTAATTTTTGGAAATTACCTCAAGGACTTTTTTTCTCTAAACAATGTGTTGCCTTCAATGTTAGATATTCCTGAATTCTGACTATAGTTTAGAGCCTTGTTCTTCAGCCTCTGCTTCTTCCGAAAAAAATTTCCACGAAATGCTCATTTCCTCTGAGAAATAGCTGTTGGAGAAGAAAGACATCTATTTGCTAGAGACTGAAAATGGTTTTGATAAAGTTCAAAACTTATTTTAATGAGGTCTGTCTCCCTAAACATCTTCCCGTTTCAATACCAAAAAAAAAAAAGAGTTATATATACTTTGCTTATTCATTTGTTTAAAATTTAAAGCACTAAAGTACCTGTTTTAAGAGATGTTAGATCCTAAGACCTAATATGGTCTTTGCCATATTTTTTTTTACAACATGCTTTCATTTTCTATGTCAGTAAGCCCTCAGACTATAGGTCTTCTCCACCAAAAGCAAGGCCAAGTAGTGATAAGGACCCTCTGTGAGGAGGGATGGCTGGTTACAAAGGGCCTGCTTATCTTGGCCACTACTGAACGAGAGGCAGAGTCCTCTTGGGATGAGTTCTGGGCAAGCTCTTTTCCCCCACATCCTCCAACCTACTATTCACAGTGATCTCCCTGAAATGAAAATTTGGCCTCAAACCCTTTATTGTCTCTCCACTGCTTTAAGGATACAGTCCGAATTCCCTACCAGGGCCCACAACACATGGTGCTCCTGTGCTCTGCTAACCTCTTCAGCTGTTTCCCTCGCTTGCTCGCGGCGTTGCTCTGTTCACATGTTGCGCTGTAGCCCCATAGATGCTTGCAGATCCCTCAGTGATGTGTCAAACTCCAGGGCAAGGCTGGCACTGCTGACTCAGTACCTAAATATCCACACGGTCAAAATCCTAGAGTTCTTGCAACATGAGTTCCAAAAACACCTCCCTGAGTTCTTTCGACCTCCTCCTCCTCCCCATAGAATTGACCACAGCCTCCTTTGTGCTGCACGTCACCACCACCTAAAACTCATTATGAGACTTAGATCAAATCGTTGTGTCTCTTTACTAAGTTGGAATTTCCTTGCTGGGAAGACCATGATTTAATTAGTTAGTTAGTTAGTTTAGTTAGTTAGTTAGTTATTGTGTTCTTTGTACCTAGCACAAAGTAGGCATGCTAAAACAATTTTGTGACCTAATGAATAAATGAATGAATACCCAAGGTTCCCAGGAACCACTGGGGCCCTTGGAAGACATATCTGGATTCCAAACAGGCAATCATAAGATTTCATTGAGCCTTTACCACACCATGCCAAGCCCTGGGTACTTGGTGGAGTTTGTGGTCCAAGTAGGGGAGATAAGAAAGGATCTCAAAAAGGAAATGGCATTGAACTGAGACCTGAAAGGCAGACAGCTAGGCCAGATGGGGTTGGGAAGGGATACATCAGGCAGAGGGAAGAGGAGGCACAAAGGTATGGGCATGGTTAAGAGTATGGTGCATTTGAGGAACCAAAATGTGTCTAGCAAGCCTGGAGCCTGGAGAGAGAAGGTTGAGGGGCAAGCAACTAGACGGGGAGACAGGTGGGGGGCTGGGTCATGCAGGGTCTTACAGGTGTTCACAAAGAAGAGGGGGCACCCACCCATAGACTGAGCACCTCCCTATCTGACCCCTGCAAATCCCCACTTAGGCGGTCCTTGATGTCCTGCAGAAGAGTTAGGAAGCCTGGAGTAGGGCATATTTGTGTTCACAGTCAAAACTCAATGGCTTTGGTTAAATTTTTAACATTTTAACTCTTTTAACTCTTAAAAACTTTGGTGTGGATTGTTTTGTTTTTCAGTTTTAGATTTTTTTTGGTCTTAAAAGTATGTGCTTGTTATTGAAATGTTGAAAATATTTTGTTGGTCTTCAGTGAATGCCTGTTTTTCAAATACGCTTGTCCTCATTCTGTGGATGCCACTTTGCCATATGGCTTGTTTAATTCACTGTTATGTTCATTTTAGATGCAATCTGCAAACTCCCCTGGTTGTTTCTCTATAAGAAATTGGCTAAAAATTTATAACTATTAGTATTTCACTGAATACCTATTATGAGCAAAACACTGTTCTAATGCTGAGGGAATTCAAAATGAGCTAGCCCTGGGAACTAGCAGCCCTGGAAACAAGTTTTATGTTTCAAAAGAACCCATTTGGTGTCCTAAAGTGATTATAAATGTATGCCCTACCTGTAAATAATTATGCTGAACTGAAAGGTGTACAGGAGATGTAACATTAACTAAGAGATATAGATAATTTTAGTTCATTAGTTATCCTTTTTTATATTTTTATGTAGTTTCATTGATTCTTAATAAAAATTTTCCTTTCCATAATTTTGATTTCAATGTATGTTGAAAGTTAAAATTCCTATCATCAGGTATTTCTTCTTAAATTATCTTTTAAATAATCACACTTGAGTGTTGAAGATGAACTTAGGGGGCACCTGGGTGGCTCAGTTGTTAAGCGTCTGCCTTCGGCTCAGGTCATGGTCCCAGGATCCTGGGATCAAGTCCCGCATCGGGCTCCCTGCTCAGCGGGAAGCCTACTTCTCCCTCTCCCAATCCTTCCTCTTTCTGTCAAATAAATAAATAAAATCCTTAAAAAAAAAGATTAACTTAGAGAGATATGTTATTTACCATGCTATTTAGCTCATTTGTGTAGCAATTGTTTAAATACATGTGATGAATCAGGTGGTAGAACCAAGTCGAGGAACAAGATGAAAATTGAATTTATAAGAGAGGAGAAAACATTGCAGACAGTTAAGGGACGATGAATCCTGCCACACAATTTGGGGGTAAGGACATTCGTTGGCAGCTGGTAGAAAGAGGCAGGTTTTAGTACTTGGTCCTTGAGTAGACTGACCAGAAATGTCAAAGACATTTTTCAATTCTGTGTGGATTCTCCAGGAAACCTCGAGCATTTAGTTGAGGAGCCAAGGTGACAGTCTCTCTGGGGAATGTCTGCAGGTGCCCTTCCACCCCATCTTTGTCATACCTGGGCACAATTTCCCTCACTAGAGTGTCTCAAAGCAATAAGCAGAGATAAATGCACAGAGTTTAGTACGCTGATGGTTATCTAAGAGTGTTTTATAACTCTGAGAAGCATAAAAATAACATAAATGCTCAAAGTCAGAGATTGATAAACTATGATACATTCATACAATGGAATACTATACAGCCATTAAACATCTTATCATAGAAGAATATTCAACAACATAGGGTACATGTCTGTAGTATATATATTTTAAACACTATGCACATATTTATACATACTTAAACACAATGCTCCTATATTTAGATGCAATAGCTAAATTTCAGATGGCTAGACACCAAAATGTTTAAAGTGTCCATCTCTGGGTGGTTTGATAATAGATGATTTTTATACTGTTCTTGGTGCTTTCTTGTATTTCCCAACTTTTCTTCATTAAATCTAGATTACTTTTTTTAAAAAAAGATCTTATTTATTTATTTGAGAGAGAAAGAGAGATCAAGAGACCATGAGCAGGGGGAGGGGGGAAGGGGTAGAGGAAGAGGGAGAAACAGACTCCCTGCTGAACAAGGAACCCGATGCAGGCTTGATTCCAGGACCCTGGGATCATGACCTGAGCCGAAGGCAGATACTTAACCTACTAAGCCACCCAGACGCCCCTAGATTACTTTTGTAATAAAAAAATCCCATTTAATTTATAAAAACCTTATATAATAATTCATAAATTTTATATTTATAAAATTTTGAAATATAAGTATAATTATTTAATTATAAAAATCAATTTATAATATATTTAATGAGATTTTAAAAGGCTATGTGAGAATACATACCTAGTATTCGTGTTTGTGTGCTTATATGTTTTTATTCTAAGGAATAACCTAGAATTCATTGCATCACTTGTTTATCTGGGTCCTCAGCCAGTAATCTTAGACTGGAGCCAGCATTTCCTACAATTCTATTAAAATTCTGAAATGCTACTTTAGAAAGAGACAAAAGAAGTATAGATGGGGAAACTTAGAATTGACTCATCCTCTATCAAGCCAAAAAAAATTGAATTTAGTCATGTCTTGGTTTTAATTTTTACCAGCGAAGTAGAATTGTACTAAGGAGGTAGAGACAGGGAGGCAAGGGGCAGAACTTTTGTCCTATGTCATCATCATGAGCCTCTCCCTTTCTTTAACATTGATAATTTCCCAAAGTTATGGAAAATGCCATGCAAAAGCAGCTTCCAGTCTCTCCTCCTTTTATAAGAATGTTAACAATTATAAGCAACATGTATGTCATGCTCATTATGTGCCAAGTACTCTACTAATGTGGGTGTGTACACGTACACACATGCACAAACCTACTTTAGTCCTTACAATGACATTTTGAGGCAGATTTTATCATTTTACACATGAGGAAATCAAGATATACTTTCCTCATCTGTAAGCCCCTGCTATGTAGAAATTCTGGAGCTGCCACTGGGAGGGATGTGCGATAAATTTGCATTTTATGATATGTTCTAGAGTCTACTCAGTGACCTCATTGCTGATCTTTTTCTCAATTTCTGTTTTCTACAGGTTTAGTTTCCACAGAGAAACCATCACTCACCACTTCTGGTGCAGGACAAGAACCTTTGGTTACTAGACACCAACAATTCCCAGGCAGGGGACAAAGTTTATTCATTTTTTAATTTTTTTGTAATTCAAGTATAATTAACATACAGTATGGTATTAGTTTCAGGTGTACAATAAAATGATCACAGGAAATGTACTCTTAATGCCCTTCAACTATTTCACTATTGGTAGAAATGCAAGCTGGTGCAGCCACTATGGAAAACAGTATGGCGTTTCCTGCAAAAATTAAAAATATGACCCAATAATTCCACTACTGAATATTTACCAGGAGCAAATGAAAACACTAACTGGAAAATATATATGCATCCCTACGTTTACTGCAGCATTACTTACAGTAGCCAAGATAGGGAAACTGCCCAAGTGTCCATCCATAGGTGTATGGATAAGGAAGATGCGGCACATATACACAATGGAATGTTACTCAGCTATAAAAAGGAATGAAATCTTGCCATTTGCAACAACATGGATGGATCTACAGGGTATAATGCTGAGTGAAATAAGTCAGTCAGAGAAAAACAAATAACTGTATGATTTCACTCATACGTGGAATTTGAGAGACAAACAAAGAAAAAAGAGAGAAACAAAAAAAAAGCAGGGTTTGTTCATGTTTTAAAATAGTTGCTTTGGACTTCATTATTATGATGCAATTCTATTCAACTGGACCCATCACTGTGGCAAAACTGTGACCAACACTGAGAAACAGCGCCAAGTAGACACAATCCCTACTCCAGAGGAATTCTCACTTCTGGAATATCATGCAGAAATAATACTGTGGGCTAAAGAAATTAAAACAATCTAGCAGAGCACATAAGTGCTGACTGTGACCATGAAATGGTGGGCCAGATGGAAGGGACCCATCGTGCAGTGGTGAGGAGGGCTGGGGTCAAACCATGCAGGGTCAGCTGTCCCCCCTGCTGACCCTGAGTGAGGTCCCCAGGGGGTTTCTGTCCCCTTCATTTTCAAATGGGCCCATAGTTCTCATCTTACAATATTTCTCTAGAGATCAAATAAGAAGATGTATGCAAAATTGCTTCACCCCAAGCCTGACATCATAACTGCCTAGTAAATGATAACTCTAAGCCACGCTGGGCATGAGAGAAGGGCGGTCAGGCTGCATTTGCTGTCCCTGGATATTTTTCTCAGAAAAAGAAGATGACTTCACAAGAGCTGGCTGAAAGTAGAAAGGAAAATTATCTCTCATAGGTGGGGTTTAGGCAGGATACTCCAGATTTTTTTTTAAAAGGCTCAGCAAATACTTAGAGTAGCTGCAGAATCAATACTTAATAGAAACATGGAGAAAATGCACTGGGATAAACGGAAGCAGCAGATTTTAAGAACAGAAACCAGGGGAGGAAAATTAGGCTAAGGCTGGGAACTAATTATTAGGCTTCTAGGTTCCATGAAACAATCTAATTTTCAAAGTGGCTCCAATGTGAAGCCAATAGGAGGGTGTCCAACTGGACATCATTTAAAGGTCAAATATAGACACACAGTGCTACATGCCCTGAATCCTAGAAATAATGGCTAGCATGGCGGGGCATTGTAAGTGTTTTCATGCATTACCTAATTTCATCCTCACAGGAAGCCAAAGAGATAGGTATTACAATCTTCCTTTGCCTAAGAAATTGGTAAAGCACAAAGCAATTAAGGAACTTGTCCAAGGCCACATAACTAGTAAGAGAGATTCTTGCGACTGAAACCCCACCTGTTTTGTTCCAGAGCTCAAACACTAACCACAACTATCAACTGCCATGAAGAAAGAGAAGACAAGCCCCAATTAACCTTTAAACATAACCTCTAAAGAATGACCCGATATAACCAAGTCCCTGACTACATGACACCATATGGTACAATATGTTATTTGTGATAACTAAATTCAAGAAAACTGTAAGGCTGTAGTAGTCTTACTACTTCATGACATAAAGTAGCATTGGTGACTGCAGAGAAAGAAACATAATCAGGTTAACACTAGTGGTGCCTTAAGGTGCTTTGAGGCAACAAACTAGAAACTTCTGCAGATAGGGAATCCAGTGCAACAGTGGTCAAAAGCTCAGATGAGACACAATAAGAATTTGGATTCAGATGGTGGCTGTGGTGTAAAGCTAGAAAATCGGTACCAACATGACCTCTCTTGGGTTTGGACTGAAGTTCATGTGGGATAATGGCTCATTGGGTCGCCCTTCTTCTCCGCAATTTTACATATATTTTTAAATGCACTGCTTCTTGTAGAAGTCCATAAGTGTTTCTTCCAGTACTTTCTCATACCCTTTCCTTCATTTAAGGAGATGGTTTGCTAAGGTTCGACCCATGAAGACCCGTTGGGTAGTTGAAAGTAGATAGTGGAATTACTAATGTTAAAATTGACACATTACCTCAGAAGTTTTACTAGCTAACTATTTAAAATTGAACAATAGCTTCCCAAACACAGTTAATAAAAAGAAACTCACTAAACAATGTAATTCCAAAATGGAACTTTAAAGATACACCCTATGTATTCTGACTCTGAACTTTAAAGATACACCCTATGTATTCTGAAATTTTGTGTTTTTAGGAGCAAGGCAACAAATTAACCACAATTTCTCTGAACCAGGTATGTTAATACTTGATGTAGAGTCACAATAATTTCATCTTAAATGACACATTGCTAGTTCCAAATGCCTAAGAAAATAAGAAGCATCAATTTTTATCTTTTTAATTTCTTTAAGGATTTTATTTATTTGTTTGAGAAAGAGAGAGAGTGGGGAGGAGCAGATGGGGAGGGAGAGGAAGAACGAAAGAATCCAAGCAGACTCCATGTTAACCACAGAGCCTGATGTGGGGCTCCATCTGATGACCTCAAGATCATGACCTGAACCAGAACCAAGAGTCAGAGGCCTAACTGACTGAGCCACCGAGGCACCCCAAGAAGTATCAGGTTTTAAAACAAAAGAGGGTATATTATTAGCTTTCATGATACAAAATTGTAAAGGCAAGGAAAATATGTTCTTTTTAAAATTAAAATATGCATTTCTTATTTTCCTAAATATTTTGGAACTAGCAGTACATTATTTGATAATTTTTCTTTTAATTTAGATTTTTTAGCTTTCTAACCAACCATGGGTATTTGAGAGAAGTCTCATAGAAGCTTATAAAACAATTGAACTTCCTTGTTTCCTACTTGTAAAGAAAGCAAGGAGCTTAAAATCATCTGATTACGTATCAGGAATAAATATAGACCATTTATATCTCAATCCTGATTCGTTTGGGGCCCCATGCTACCACTTTAGGGTTATCCTCCCGACCCTCTCTGACTGGAGGACTGTCATCCCCACTTCTTAGGTGCTGCTGTGGCTCTGGCTTTGGTTGATTTATGTACTCATTTACTATTCCACCTTTCTAAGCCTCCTTTCACACTTGGCCTACATCCATTCTTCGCACAAGAAAAATGGATTGTAGAATCGAGTCACTAGCTCATTAATTAAAGCTACATGGACAGGAAGGCTGGGCAATACCAGTGGCAGGAAAAACTACTTTTACTTTTTAAAAAATCAATAATAAGTCTTTTAAATATCAATTAGCCAAATAAATATGCCATTTTACTTCTGTGTCTTGCCTTCAGTTCTACTTACTTCATTTGAAAGCACAACAAATATGCATGAGTGAGCAAGACTACCTCTAACTTAAATTTTGTTTCATTCTCAACATGTAAAAGATTTGAGAAATATTTTCAGTATATTTCCAGTGTAGTGTATTTTGTATATTACATTAGAATTATACTAATTAGTGTACACATTTTACATCATATTAGTGTATTTTATATTGAGTTTATTTCCTCCAAAACTGCTGATTCAATGATCTGCCCAATACCCTTTTGTACATCAAGACATTTTCTCTCATAACTTTGAAACTATGAGTTTGTGGTTTTTTCCATATCGAGGTAGAATGTCCACATGGCTCTTCTCCATAATTATGCCTGTGGGGTCCTGTAAAGAACAATGGGAATGAGTTGGAACTCTGAAGCCTTGGTTGTCATTAGATGTGTGACCTCGGACAAAGATGTTAGTGCTCAAAGTTCCATTCTCCCACATGGTTACTGTGAAAAACCTAATTTTTAAAAAATATATATATAATTGCATAAAAGCATATTAGTATATTTTCCATAAAAAGGCAAAGTGATATTACTTTGATTTTACCTGTTTTATTTTTTAGTTGATATGTGGTAGCTTATCTCATACTTTTGTAATTTTCTGTTCTCTTTTTCTCCCACAGCGATAATAGGAATTATTTATGCAGTAATGCTTGGTATCATTATCACTATCCTCTCATTTGCCTTCTGTATTGGCCAACTGACAAAGGTGAGAATTCAGTTATTAATTTTGCTGTAAGGCTGGTGTGAACAACTCTATTCCTCTGAGTTCATTTAAACTCAAAGAGAAACAAAACTGCATAAAGCTCCCATCTTTTTCAGCTGGACACGTAAAAGTCACTGGGTTATTCCAGTGGAACTTTTTTTTGCATTTGCCCTATAAAAGAACCCGAAATATAAAACTCTCCCCCATTTTCCAATGAAAGATTTTCCAAAATTTTGGTCTCAATTTAATATAGTTTGATGGATATAGATGAAACAATCAAATTTCTAACTATAGTATGTACTTTAACTTGTGTGCAAAATATTTAAAATAATATGAAACATTTACATATGTTTAAAATTTTTGCTGTTTTTTAGTCTCATATTTCCTGATACAAATTTTTCAAACCCCACCCCTGTGTTTTCCATGTGTTTAGTGATTTTTTTCATCACTAAAGCTAACTTTAAATCCGTATGACACAGCATTCCAAAGCACATAACCTTTACTATAACTTTATATCTAAGATGTTTAAGACATAACATTTGTGTATGCGTTCTGATGCCATAATTAGAACTGTAATCCTAGATCATTAAGTATCTGGTCACCAAAGAATGGTACAGTTGAGTTCTCGTTCATCCTCTGTTCTTGATCTATCTTTGTGATCTCCACACTATAACCACTATATATATTCTTATGAAAAGGCTTATTTAGAGGGGTAACTTTGCAATGACAGGGGTATAACAACAACTTCTATTAGGTGACTTCTATAATGATCTAAGCCTATGATTATCATCACTCCATGTAAATGTATCTTCTCTAAAGAATACTTCTTAATAAAAGTCATTGAGAGTGCTTGTTGTGATATGAGGGATGTTGTAAAGACTTGAATGTAAGGTGATGAGTTCTCTGGTCCACTCTATAAACACTGTGGGAAAATCATCTCCTTGTGACTGAGCGTATATGGCAAAATGAGTTGTCTTCTCTCTTGGCTGATGATCTAAAATCTAGAAAAGTCAAAAAAATACTTAGTTGGCAAAATTCAGAGAAAATCTTCTATTTGTATATAGAAAAACTGGATCATGATCAATATGCTAAGAGACCTTACCTCTTTTTTTTAACACTTTCCATTTTAGCTTTTCATTACAGCAGGGAAATATGAAAGTCAATGTCCGGGGTTAATAATTCACCTATGGAAATATCAAATACTATTTCAAAAGACAAATACAAGTTGAAATCAAAGTTTGTAAATATCTAGGAAATTGTGAATTTTTCCGAAAATACCCTCTACAAAGCTCATCTTAATCAAAAGAAAACAAACGTTAACCAAAACACACAAAAAAGGTTTTGAACTGGAGGCATTTTTCTCTACAAGGTCTTAAGTTTCTAAAATTGTGGCATTAATATTTGTCTGGTTTTTATCCATAGAAAAGTTCACTTCCTGTCCAATCTTCATCCCCAGAAGATGCAGACTCTGAAGTTTTGTAGAAACAAGAAATCCAGGTTGATGCTAATATTCTTAATGTCTTTTGCCTTTTTTGGAGGGAAATAAATTAGTTCCTTCTTTCTGAGTTGGGAGGGGTATGCCCAATTAGGATTCATTTACATTCTATTTCATCAATGCTACCTCTGTAAGATTTTTTTTTATGTGAACGTTTGTCTTCAGCATAATGAAATTATCCCTTAGGCAGAAAGTGTTGTTTTTTTTTTTAAGGTAAAACAAATACTATAAGTAAAAGCAAGAGTTAAGTTCTTTTGTATACTTCCTATTTTCCAAACTGCAAAGCTGTATATAGGAGACCCTACAGTGTATAGAGTTTAATAGCCCCTGATCTACAGCCAGACTTGGATTTGAATCTATACTCCAACACTTACTAGCTGTGTAACTGTGAGCAAGCTCCTACTATGGAGATAATGATAGTTAATGCGGAAATAATTTAATATGGACATAATGATAATGTTGACCTCATGGAGTTTCATTGAATGAGCTACAACAAGTAAAGCATTTAGAACAGTTCTTGGCCATAGTAAGTGCTCATGCCTGTTAGCTCTAATAAGTAATGTAGGCTCCACACCCAAATGACCTCTTCAGCACAACTGGCCAGTCATCTGGTCCCCTATTTTCATTTCCACTTGCATGTGCTAAGTAGATATACAATACATGGAAGACTGCAGGTGAATTTTGTGTACACAGAACAGTATTAGCTTACAGAGTGGTTTTTAAAAAGGGCATTCATTGCCAATTTTAAAAAAATGGGAGATTTTTACATTAAAAAACACCCAAATATTAGTACTCCCTTAAAGAGAGAAATGTAAACTCTAATAACTCTGGAGCCTCTGTACCAGCATGAGAGGAATTCCTAAGAGCTGAGTAGTGGTTGCTGCCTCAGCTATTGGCTTAAATACCAAGCCAATTTCATTTATTTCATTCATTATGGCCCCTTGTATAACCTCGATAATTGAGCATATAGTTCCTACTAGATGTCACCTGAAGCATAAGCCCAAGTGATATCTATCTTGGGAGATATCCACCAAGAACAAATCTCTAGGATGGGCTTTAAGGCTCAAGTAAAAAGGACCTAACTCCCCCTACAAAATCGACTAGGGTTTTTCCATAATTACAAAAAAAAAAAATCATGACAGGGGCGCCTAGGTGGCTCAATCAGTTGAGCATCTGACCCTTGGTTTTGGCTCAGGTCATGATCAGGGTCTTGGGATCCAACCCCACCTGCGCTCTATGCTCAGCGGGGAGCCTGCTGGAGATCCTCTCCCTCTTCCTCTGCCCTCCCCCTGCTCTCTTTCTCTCTCTCTCAAATAAATAAATAAAATCTTTTTAAAAAATCATGATAGAACTGAAGACCTATACATTTTTGGATTCTAGTTTTAACCTGGGACTAAGCACTGATCTTCAAAGGACTTGCTTGGTTTCCTAGACTTTGGAGTGAGGAAAGAAAGTTTTAAAGATTCACTCCAGCTACATAACCTATAGGCAGGACTTGCCTCATCAAGTTATCTTGTGGATTGTTCTTGAAGCTTAACCATGATTGCTACATAATTACTTAGTCCCAGGAAGGTCATGCTCTGTAGAGTAAATGGTGTATACAAAGTTCTCAGGGAAAAGGGTTAGTAAAACCCAATCTGCTGATACTTAACAAAGTTTGGAGTCATGTGCTAGATTCACTTCATTTACTAAAGGCTACCTTGTTATAGGACTTGCAGGTGGAGATAATATGTGTTTTTTTAATCTACATCATGCATTATTTAAAAAATATATGTTTTGATGCTATTTCTAAAATGGAGCGCTTACCATCCAAAGCCATGAACATTACCCAGGGCAAGACAAGGCAGTTCCAGGCAGAAGGACATGACAAAAGGCATGGGAGAAAACAGATTATGCTGTCCCCAGGGAATTATGTCCATTTCTATATTAGCAAGATGAATGCTTTGGTTCCCAGTTCATGCCTCAAATATGTGGAAAGACAGGGGAAAGTCAGATGAAGCAAATTTCAGGCTTCTTTCATTTCCCCATATTTGTGCAAATGAAGTTATTAAATGTGTCTTAGGAAGTTAGTGAAATGGGTTATAAAATCTGATCCCACCTCACAGGAAATATTGGGAAATATATAAAAGTATTTAAAAATGCTCTAGTCCTATTTTTGTAGCATACTGCTGTAAAGAAATGTGCAAGTCAAAGACAGTAAGAGACAGAGGGACCGTGTCTTCTCAACGAGAACTGGAAATGTTAGGGTATGAATTACTTTAATGCCCTTGAACTTGTGCATAGTTTGTACCTGATAGGAAGTGAGAATAGGTGAATCTGAGCTAGCTGTCCGTTTTGGTGGCCATGGGTGATTCCAACAACTCATTTCTCACAGGAAAATGTTTGGGATACACAGTTCCTGTGATACCCAAATGGAGGAAAACACTCCATTTTCACAAGAGCAAAAGCTCTTCTCATCCCTTTAGTGTACTCTCCAGGAGTAACATAAATCCAACTTTCTAGCCAAGAAAGATTGAGGGCCAGATTTGATGAAAGAGACAAACCTAGTGCCCTTTTCCCATGTGCGAGTATCAGAGAGGAATTTAGCAGTGAGGTGTTGTACAGACTGCTCCTTGCTAATGTCCAAGAAACAAAATTATTCCCAGGAAAGATTATAGACAAGGGAGGTTGCCTGAGGTTCAGAGACATATATGTAATTCAACTCACTTATCAGTTGCTGCCTTCTCACTATATTCAACCCCCATACAAGTTCTGTGTTAGCTTATCTCTGTAGAACTTAGGAGCAGAGTAATTATGTTTGTGCCTTATCTAAGGCTTTTAGAATAGATTTTCTAAGAAATTCTTTCTTTACATATTATTTTCTAATAATGCTGATCTGTAAGAAAATTCCTTTCATTTCCTAATAATTATATTCAAGGACAACTCTGTGAGAATATAGAATTCTAAAGTGTATTCTATGTATTAATTTCCTATTGTGCTTAAATAGAACTGTGTCTCATACTATTGCTTTTTTTTTTCCCCTCTATAATCCTTCCACAGAAAAGTAATTCATGAGAATCTGCTCCCCAAGCCAAATTTTGGAAGAGGTCAAAGACACAAGACTTCAGTCAAAAGAAAAATGAATGTGTGAATTATGTATTCCAATATATTGTATACCTTCCTAGGCAGTACAACTTCAGGATGAAAATTTCATCATGAGGAGTCCAGTGACTCAATGATGGAAAATGTCTCTACTCATTAACATTTCAAAATGAAGAACAATTATTTCCTTTCATGCTTGCTTTTGTGTGTTAGCATTATTTTTATAATTAATTGAGTTAGAATTCTGATCCCCAAACTCCAGTTGGCTTCACCTGTAGTTCTTTATGACTTATTCTATTTTATTGTAGTTCAATGATTGTGCTGTCAAATGAAAGGCTTGTAACGTCTGGATGGTATCTAAGTTCTCATTCCAAACTTCGGAGACTTGTCATTGTTTTAAATATATTAAGAGGACCTGAGATCCTAACATTTCCTTCCACTGCAAATAGGGTATTACACTGATGATGATGATATTTCAGTCGCACTAATAAAGCTTGTGCTTGGAGATGCCTTACGTATACACATGCATAAACACATACATTATAGATAACATAGATATAGATGTATAAAATGACACATTCATCCTCTAATGCATAAATCAACACAGAAAGGTTTTCCCACTTTAAGAAGTGAGATGTTATACATGTATGAATGACCTATTTAAAAGAATTTTTCTGACAGCCGAGTGTTAACTCTTCCAGGGCACTGACTGATGCATTGTGTTCCACTGGCAGAGTTATTTATGTAAGAGGTCATGGTGTCCTGACAAAGAAAAGAATTAATGACTTTTCCTTGCAAACTTAATAACTCTCTAAATGCAGTATAATGAAACTTAATAACTCTATAAATGCAATAAGATGTGCAAACTTGACAAGCAGGTGAATATTTTAATAGGTTGTTCTATATTCTCAATTGAATTCTTTAATCCATCCAGCCCTACTTTGTCTTTAATAAAGCTTTGAAAATTAGCCTAAATAATCCAAAAGAAACTTCTAGATATGAGACAAAGTCTTTGTAACCATACAGCTATCACTCATTTATAGTAAAACATAAAAAGCAATATAAAAACAAAGAAGTACTCTCCTGTGATAATCTATTTCCAAATTACTAAAAATCCATGTGGCTTTTCATTGTGTGATAATTAAGTTAACAATATTGTGTACATATTTGGACCTGGCAACTTAAATTTTTTAAAATAAATTACAAAATCTAAATCTTAACCTACTTGTTTGTTCTGAGAGTGTTCTTGTGTTAAGTTGACTATTTAATTGAAAATAAGAATAGCTGAATGGAGCACTGGGTGTTATACACAAACAATGAATTATGGAACACTACATCAAAAACTAATGATGTAATGTATGGTGATTAACATAACACAATAAAAAAAGAATAGCACATTTCTGTTATTACATATTTTTTAAAGTAGTTTAGCAGTATTATTGGGTTAATTTAATCAAGTGAATTACTCAAGCACCAAGGCAATTTTAAATGTACTTTTTTCAATAAGAATAAAATGTTGAACCAAGAGAGAACAGGAGACTAGGCTTGTCTCTAAAGTAATTTACAAATCAAAGGCAATAGACTAGAGTGGCTGTCCCTTCTCAACAAGAGCAAGAGAATTCAGAGAATAATTAAAGTATGAATTACATTAACCTCCTGGAACTTTTCCAGTTAATTTCTCTGTACTTCTATCTGTGGACTTTTCACATTTGAACTTAATGTTTATAGGAAGAAATTACCCTTATGGTCTTTATAGTTTTATAATTAAGTCAGCCTAGGACTACAGTAAAGAAATCTTACCTTGGAGGCCAACGTAAATGGTTCATGTTGAATTTCTTAAAATTGAGACCAGAGTCAGAGGTGGGAGTGAAGCTGTTTAGAAAATTGATCGTTCAGGCGTGGATGTGTGTTTGTGTAAGTGTGAGCAGAGGGTCTACATGAAGGGAAATGAATGGAGAAAGGTGAGGAACTTGTGAAGGAAGAACATGGGGAACCAAGGAATGACATGGTGGAAGGGGTATCTCAGTATATTAATATGCAGTAATGGATCAAGAGCCTTCTGGTTTATTCTAAGTATTTGTCTTATCAAATGCAGCACATAACTCATAAGAAACTCCTAAGAGCCAAACATCATCCAAGCAAAAATCAACACAAAATTCTACCCAGGATCATGCACAGGCCTATCACTGCGTCAGTGGGTATCTATGTAATGAGTATCTTACGCCCTCAGCTCTCTTCAGCTGGAGTATGTGTGCTGACAACTAACCGATAACCCAGTTTCAGCTTCTAGATGGAAACGTGGAGTCTGAATCCCCACATCATGTGCTGCATTTACTGTGATCTGAATTCTATCCCCTACTTAACCGTGAGTCCTTGGGAGCAGGGACGTTAATTCATTTTTGTGGCTCCTGTGAGGCTTCACAAAACGTGCTCTATTCTTAATATTTAAAATGACATTACTCACAGGGCTATTCTGCCATGGTATGGAAAGAGAATCAATTTTGGATCCAGAGTTCGAACACTTGCTTGCTTATTCACATAACTTCATCAGTTTCCTTATCAGCAATGTGAGGGTAAGACTAACTGCCTTGCGAAAATGCCTTGACACTGGTGTGAAATGAAGTATGTAGGGTGTGCCCAGCACCCAGGAGGTGCTCAGTAAATGGCAGCTCTGATTAACATCACCTGTGACAAACACTTCCTTACCCTCCACCAGCAAAACAGCATAGAGTTCTACAGCCAACCCATTTTAAATGCCCCGTGGAAATACTGAGCCTTTGAAGGCTGTTCCCACATTTCTTTTCGCCATCTCATTTTTTGCTGTGCAAAATAGAAAAGCCAGTATTTCTTATCTTTTGTTGCTGGAACATGACAATATGCGCTTTCACTGATTAGATGTACAAAACAAAATCAGTTGCCTTTTAAGATTTCAATTGTCATTAGTAGCTTTAAAATGTTACTTGAGATTAAATTGAAAAAGTAGGTTTGTTTTGAAGACAATAGGTTTAGAAAAATTGGATCTCAGTGATAAAGGGAGGTAACCTACTACTTTTCATCATTTTTAAAACATCCAACACACTCATTCACTCACTGTAGGGTTTTGTAATTGGAAAAAAAAAAGCCTTCCCCTCTCATAGTACATCTGACTTGCTTTCTTTCCTCTCTTAGAGAATTAGTTGGAATGCTACTGAGAGTCAGAGTGTTAAGGAAAAACATTCTTGCCATTTGTGTTTAACAGCTAATAATGGAACCGACCTACAAATTAAATATTGTATAACTCTCAAGTGTCATAGTGTATATAATTTACCAGAAAAATTTTCCTCAAAGTAAGAAGTCACTATTTTTTAGATATTAAACAACTATTAAACTGACAGAAGCATAGCCATTCTTTTTGGAATCACTGATTCTACTGACTTTTGAATCCAGGAAGTTTGGATCACGCTGACGCATTATCTTCGCAACTAATGAATTGTTGAACACTACAACAAAAACTTATGATGTACTATATGCTGGCTAACTGAACATTAAAAAAAAAAGACAGATTCTCTTCAAAAAGAGAATTCTCTTTTCAAATTCTGGGTGCTTTCTGGATTCATAAACCTTCTTAAACTGTCTCTTCTCTGTACATGACCTGGTTGTGATTATAACAATGATTTGTTTCATTTGCTATCTACATAAGTGAGAACATTGGCAATATATATCTTAGATTTTAAGGTCTTAGCAGAAACAAGCTTGATTTTTTTCTTTTTTATTACCATAGCACCATAGTACAATTAAGCATTAAAGAAATATTTTAAAGCATTTAAATTTATTTTAAACACAAACTTCATGGTTAATGATATGTTAACATTTATTGAGCATTTACCATGTGCCAAATATTGTTTTAAATGCTTAGTGTGATCTTCAGAAAACCCTTGAGATAGGTACAAGTTTATTCTTGAAAATGTAGAAAACAGTATGTTTATTGCTAACTAAAAAAAAAAAAAATACAGGTGCATAAATTAATAAGTTCAGAAAACAATGTAAAGCAATATCCAATAGTTTCTTTTTTCTTGTTGTTAAGAGGCACTAATTTAAAATGAAGTGGTACCAACATTGCAGGATCCTGTTGAATATCTCGAAGCTAGAGCTCTATGTTAAAACTGAACACCAGCAACATCTTGGTATATCGCACCATTGTCCATATCTCATGAAACACGTTTGTGGGTGTGCTCGAAATGTGCTATGACTTGGCAAAAATCATCCTTGAAAGTTGAAGGATAAATGTTTCAAAGAACATGCAAAACAGAAAAATTCATCAATAAAATAACTTGGTCTGTATGCTTTAAAAGGAATCTGATCTTTTTTTTTTTAACGTGCTGCCATCTTAAAAGCTGTTTTTTTTTCACAGTAAGACATATATGAGTTTGGTGCAGTATTAAGAGTAGGTATGTATATGATCTTCCATGAGCTCAAAAAATTTTACATCATTTAAATCTTGTGTGAAAGAATCAGGCTACTTCTTCCTCTTAGAAACCGGAGGAAGCAATAGCAGAGGGCCAGCCCAACAACAGGAGGCAGAAAATCATGCATCCTTTCCCGCCTCACACTAAGTCTGCTAGAAGATAGGGTTTATTCCCAGTTATCTGATAGCCACCCCATTCAGCAGCAGCCATGGTTCGCACAGGGGCTTATAAAGAAAACCCAAAAGGAAAGCAAAAGAAGCTGTCACCTCTCTCACCTGGACCATTGGAGCAAAAGGTATAGGAGTTATGTTGTCCATTTCCATGGACATAGAGCAGTTCTTTTTCACTTCTAAAGCTAAATACAATCCTCTATGTAATGATAACCATGTCATAATTTTTTAAATCTTTAATAATTTGTTTTGATCTCCTCACCTCAGAGTTTTACAAAGCTTCCAATATATGGGAGTCCAAGTTTCCAGCATTCTCCCCTTATTCTTGTTTAATACAGTTATAGAGCATGACCTCTCATATCATGTGATTTACTTTTCTCTTATTTCCAGCGTGTACCGCGAGAGTCTCAAGGGCAGTCCAGAGGATCTTCACATCATAGCTCTACCACTGTGCTCAGAATAGAGCCCACCACAATGATACATTATTACATATATGTCTAGTAACTCTTCTTGAAATCAAAACTAGGATAGACCGAGGAGGGCCTGTGGCTTAGTTGGTTAAGCATCTGACTCTTGATTTCAGCTCAGGTCATGATCTCGGGGTCGTGAGATTGAGCCCTGTGTCAGACACATGCTGAGTGTGTAGCCTGCCTAAGATTCTCTCTCTCTCTTTCTCTCCCGAAGTCCCTCCCCTGTGCATGTGCACGCTGTTTGTCTCTCTCTCCCTCTAAAAAAAAAATTGAAAAAAAACTAGGACAGACCAAGAGTTCATGTTTTTTTTCTTTTTTCTCAAATATTCTGTAGACATACTTGGAAATGAGAATAGTACTGTGTTTCCTGGTAGTTTGAAAAGGTTTCTTAAAGTGACCAATACTGATTTTTGGATTTATAAGAATGGCTTTTTCCACAACTCCTCTACTAGGATTGGAAAATGGACTTGAATCTTAACTCTTTCATCTGGTTGCTGACCACTTGGATATCCTCTTCCTGTTAGAGGTACTTCTCTGTATCCTCAGGACTTGATGTGGTCGTGATTTCAAACCTAATCAGGCTGTTTGCCTCCCTCCATTTGAGTCTGAGTACTGTCACTGCCTGAAATTACTGCTACATTATCTCACCCAGTAGATTGCTGGTGGCTTTAATTAGAGCAGTTTAAGAACCAAAATATAATGATGCTAACACATAAGAAGTTTATTTTTTTGTTCAGGTAATGGTACAGAAATATTCCAGGTCAGTGGAGAGTAGAGATTATCCTTCACATAGTCATTCATGGATCTAAGCTGATGGCATCTTTGCCATTGCCAAAACATGGTTTCCAAAGTTTCTCTGGACATCACCATTCCAGAAGAAGGAAATAATAAGTAGGAGCACTACCTGGGAGGTTTAATCCATCCCTCCCATAAATCAACAACCAAAAGGAGGGGGGTGGAGAATGGCCATTTCTTGACTCACATTCTATTGACTAGTATTCGGTCACACCACCATAGTTAACTGCAAGGCAGTCTGGGAAAAGTCAAGCCCTGTGCCCAGAATAAAGGTAGAATGGATTTTACCAGACAGTTGGAAGTCCCTGCCAGAACCCATGCCTCTGGTGACGACAAACTCATGTACGCCCTTATTCCCACATGTATATCACTCTCCTCTTCTCCCCTCTGTTATAGCATGTAGCTCAAAGCCCAGGACCTCTTGGTGATGTACGGTTTTCTCATCAGACAATCAATAAACTAAGAAGACAAGTTTTCTGCCCACTGCTATACCCAATACACAATGGTGGACCTAGGATTTCTGCAATAAAAATCACCATGCAAAAAAGATGGTACACACATCAGTCATTGGTCCATGGCACTGAGAGAATCGGATAGGCAAACATTGCGAAGACTCCTGCCCAGGCTATGGAAGTGTCTGTTGTTCTCTATGGCAATGCACTTTGCACTTGGCTTTGCACTTTGTAAGTTCTTCCTGGTCATTAAATTCCATGGCCATATTTGAAATGAGTGTTGAGCCCTGCTTATGAGCTATACAAATTTGGTAACACATTTTCTAATGGTGCTAGGGTTGTTTTATAGAGAAATAGGTAAAAGTTTTTTCAAGCCAGGCTCACACTTACTTTGGCAACACAAATCCCTTAGAAAATTAAGTGACTTCTGGTCAATTTGCTTTCAATCAGCTCCATTTACCTGTAACTACGTCCGAAGTTATTTCCGAGACAAAATTTTAAATCTTTTCATTTCATTCTGTACTTGCATTAATCCTTGCCTCTAACTTAATGACGGCTTTTTTGAGGCATCTTAAATAATGGGCTATAATGAAAAGCAATATACTTGATGTGATCTCAGCCCTGGGGCTGAGTTCTTTTGGTTAATGAGAAACATTGATAAGTCTTTTTCCTCTAAGTCTTTTTCAGTCTTATCTGTCCTGTTTTAGCCCAGAAGCATTTGCTTTCCCCAAAACTCTGAGATTCTTTATTTATTCTTGAAAATCAGCCAATTATTTCCTAAACTCATTTTTTGTTATACTATTGTTAAAAGCTGTAACAATTAACAAACACTAAAACTTAGGTTCTTTCTAACCATTCTCCTAAACTACAGATGCAGAAGGCACATAGTATCCCATCCAAGTTACTATAGACAGCGCTCACCAAATAACTTACATCAACATAGTATAAAGAGTCCACCTTCCTGAAGTATTATTTCATTCTTTGTCTCCTGACAACCAGATACTAAACCAATGCCATTTACTTCAGGGTTTCACTATGGTAGCATCCTTATATCTGTATTAGACAGGCTAAATGCTATAACAAGTAAGGCCAAAGTTTTAGGGCTCAGCACAATTAAAGTTGGTAGGTTTGCTCATCTAACTGTCCAGTGTGAATCTGAGAAGGAACTGGAGGTGATTTCTGCTCCATACAGTCATTCAGGATTCTAGGCTTATAGTTCCTCTTGGTCTGCAAAGTCATTTTCCCAATCACCTCGCAGGGGGAAAGGATGGGGGACACTCACATGAGGTTTTCTGGGCCAGACTGGCAAGTGGGATAAATGGTAACCTTCACTCCTATGCCATTGGCCAGAGTTAGTTGCATGACCACAACTAAAGGTCATGGAAGGTAAGACTTGTTTTAGCCACTATCTTCAGTAAGATGTTACACGGGGCAGTGGTAGTTGGCATCCTTCTTCCTCTTTTTCTAAAGGGAATATGTCTGAACTGGTGTGTCCATTAAGAATAATGTTCCCTGTAAGTTTTTCGTCTATAACCATTATAGTTTAAGAAAGCTCGGGGGCACCTGGTTGTCTCAGTTGGTTGAGCGACTGCCTTCAGCTCAGGTCATGATCCTGGAGTCCCAGGATCGAGCCCCACATTGGGCTCCCTGCTCAGCAGGGAGTTTGCTTCTCCCTCTGACCCTCCTCCCTCTCATGCTCTCTCTCTATCTCATTCTCTCTCTCTCTCTCAATAAATAAATAAAAATCTTTAAAAAAAAAAACTAAAAGAAAGCTCTTTCCTCGTTGCTAGGGGATATTTTGTTTCATCCTAAGCAGTTATTGAATCCTATCAAATGCTTTTTCTTTCCTGCAGCTATGGAGAATCGGTAAATTTAAATCTTTCTTACTCTTGTAATTATTACTTGAGTACTACTGCACCTGATTTCAAGCCCAGGTTTTTCCACTACAAAAAAGACTTTTCAATTACTCTTTAAAGCTTCTGTGCAACATGGAAATGAAATTATGCATTGAAATGATTGTAATAAAGGAGAAATCATGATGCACATCACCAGTGAAGTACCACAAGTATTCCAGGAACTGAAATGAAGGAGAAAGATCATGTTCAGCTGCAGGTTTCAAGAAAGACTGAAGGGGTTGGAGATGGGAAGTAGACCCCTACTAGAAGTAGGAGTCAAGTTTGGGAGAGCAGGCTGGAGGTATATCATAAGGTACACCTGATGAACCCTAATGCAAATCTCACCTCTCTAGGTCAAGTCAAAATAGACTTTTCATTCAGGATGGTACAATGAACATACAAGTATATATTTTCTCTTTTCTAAGCCTCCATCTATTAATTGTAAAGGGTAAGAAACAAAATTGAAAGAACAGAAGAAAGAATAACAACAACAGATGAACATTTCAGTAAAGATCTGGAAAACTGAAAACAAATGAAAGAGGTAACTGATGAATTAGAAAGGAAGAGGAAATGTGATTTGTGCAATAGAATTTCCGCCCCCCAAAAAACCAAATAAGCTACCTAGAGAATAATAAGACTGCCTGAGTGAGCGTTTATTTCTAGGGTCTGAAATGAGTAGTTGGGAGAGGCTGGGACAAAGAATGGTTGCCAAATACATAGTGGTTAAAAACACAGTTCTTATGGCCAGGACACGTAGGTTAGAATCCAAGCTCTACCATGTACTAGTTGTGAGGCCTTGAATATGCTATTTAACCTCTCTGTGCCTCATTACTCTTATTTGCAAAATAGGGTTGATAATCACAGTAGTACCTTCTCAAAGGGTGGTAGTGAGGAGTGAATGAGTTCATACATGCAACATTTAGAATAGTGCCTAGTGCAATGTTAGTGATCAATTAATGTCAGCTATTGTGATTTTTATTATAATCTCAGAAAAAAACACTTGTTAAAGAAATGTACATGTATTACCTTGATGATCTGTTCTTTTCAGTCCATTTTTAAGATTTTAAGCCCAGTAGGATAAATGAAGGTGTGAACAAATCCAAGAGCAGAGAACTTGCAGAAGCAGAAGGGAGACTTCAGCTTGCATGCTCACTGCATGGCAGTCCAGACACAAATGAAATAACGTGTGAGGCATGGCAAAGGAATGTCCCGGAAAAACTGAAATTTAGCCAATACCCCCAGGTGCCTGGCTGCTGAAATGGCACTGTGAATAAAAAGAAAGCACAAGAGCAAGTTTATTATTCTGTGAGCTTCTTGAAGGCAGGGACTGAGAGTATTTCAAATCTTTTGTCTCTAAAGCAGGGTTTTTGAGAGGCTTCCATTGGTATGAAGTGATCTCAATTATAATTCACCTTCCTGGAGTTTGGAGCCTTCTCTCAACAGGAAAGAGAAGGACAGGCATAGGGTAGGAACACACAGAGGAGGGCCCGACTTCCAAATGATCTCTGGAGAGTTCCTGTCATCTCAAGGACAGGACAGATCCTGAGTCAGAAATCTCTAAGGGGCTGCATGATGCCCTCATGCCTGTGACACAAAGTTAAAACCAAAGGGTCTTGCGTCACATGTAGTTCTCCCCTCCCTGTCCCTCACACCAGATGCACCATGACAGCCTTGCCCTGGGGGTGAGGGTAAGGGATGTCTGAGGCTTCATTTCTCCCCGTCCTAAAAGACAGGGTACGGCAGGGCCCTGGCCATGTGTTACATGCCTTCCCTTGATGGACGGCAAGAAGACAGTCACAAAGCTGTGTTGCTCAGCATCAGCATTGGAATAAATGTGTACCGTGAACTCCCAAAGTGACTTCTTGGAATGTCTAAGTTCCGGTGTATTTTGGAAATCTCAGGACATGACTTAACAGTCACATTATGCTGACATCTGTTAGATTTAATGACAAGGAATGGGGTTTGTTGCATGTTTGAAAGATTACGAATGGGTCCTGTAGTAAGAGCTCATCGTGTGTGTGTGTGTGTGTGTGTGTGTGTGTGTGTGTGTGTGTGTGTGTGTTTAGGGATTGTATTTATAGTGAATTTTAGTTTTTTTTCTTTTTTACATTTGCCTAACTTCCAAATTTTTTATAATAAGCCTGTATTATATCTTCAAAGAAAAAGTAAATAAAAATCATTAACTTTTTATTTTTTAAATTTAAATTTAATTAGCCAACATATAGTACATTATTAGTTTTGATGTAATGTTCAATGATTCATTAGTTGCATATAGCACCCAGTACTCATCACCACACATGCCTTCCTCAATGCCCACACCCTGTTACTCCATCCCCCCACCCCCCTCCCTTTCTTCAACCCTCAGTTTTTTCCTGGAGTCAAGAGTCTCTCATGGTTTGTCTCCCTCTATGATTTCTTCCCAGTTTTTCCCCCCTTTCCCTATTGTCCTCTGCACTGTTCCTTATATTCCACATATGAGTGAAACCATATGATAATTGTCTTTCTCTGATTGACTTATTTCACTTAACGTAATCCCCTCCAGTTCCATCCCTGTCGATGCAAATGGTGGGCATCCATCCTTTCTGATGACTGAGTAATATTCCATTGCATATATGAACCACATCTTCTTTATCCATTCATCTGTTGAAGGACATCTTGGTTCCTTCCACAGTTTTTCAAAGTTAAAAAAAAAAATCATGACCAGACAGTTGCTATACCACATTTCCCTAATGTATAGAATGTATTAGTCTACATGGGGATTTACTTATAAATGATAAAAACAGTCCTCCAGATCTATGAGTTCCTGCACTGTGTTGCTTGCATGCCCAACACATTCTAGTGACTGTGTGATTGTGATTTATTGAGAACTGTGGCTGTCAGTTCAAATTAGAGACAAAAATTTCAGTCCTGCCGTGGATATCCAAAAAGTTCTTCAGTATAGATGGGTTTGGGAATAGAATCTGAGATGATCAATAGGCGCTGAGTGGTTTCTATTTTTTTGAGGTTGGCCTTGAAATTATCTGCCCCTTTGAGTCATTCTTAGAATTGATCTTATGCTCAAGCCAGTCATTTCGCAATGAAGAACATACAATTTCTCAAACTTCCCTCTTTCCAAGTTTTATGACTAGAGTTCAACCTGAGTTCACATTATCAGTTGATGAACATCACTCAGTGAAGCTTATTAACTGGGATTGTTGTCTCAGTTTGGGTCTCTTCCAGATGGTTTTGCCAAAGGCCGTCAGTGCATCATATATTAGAAGAACATGTTATTTCAGTCTCTACTTGAGTCACTCATAGGATGTCCTTGACCCTTCTCATGGCTCTTCTCTCATGCGGGTAGAGTTATTTGTAATAAGATGTGCTCTAAGGAAAGCTAATAGAGTAATTTTTAGACTATTTATCAACTGAAATTGAGTAATTATTTCCAATATTGCCAACCATGTGAAAACAATTTCCATTCTCAGATGAAAGATAATATTAACTCAAAAGCAATCAGTTTAATGTAAGTCTTACTTAACCTAAATCAATTAAATTCTTTCTGGGCCTACTAAAGCACAAAATTGCTGAACATTTTAATTTTCTCAGATCAAAGTAACTCCATCCCTGAGTATTTTGAAATGAAGAAAAGGGAGCACTGAAAAGTGACCAACATCATTTATTCTTACTGCAAAGAAGAGATGAGATTGTTGGGAACACAGTGAGAGCCCACATGTTATTTCCCTACCTCTTCTTATTTCCTACCCTCCCTCTACCACAAAGCAATCAGAGGAATTTTTCTAAAAACTTAAGACATAAATTAAAATATAAATATCTACTTCCCTGATTTAAAGATCTCCAATGAGCTTCCCATTGCACCAGAGCAAAATCACCACTCTTCAGCATGCTCTTCTGGATCTCACCTGTCCTTATGCCCAATCTTCTCTCCCTGCCCCACACCTTCTCCATATTTCTCCTTATTCATAGGCTCCAGCCACTGACCTTTTCTCTTGACGCCCCAACACCCCATGCTTCTTTCTTTCTTGTTCTCCCTTATTCTCATATCTTTGCTTGGTTACCTCCTTCATATCATTCCTGTCTCACACCTTCAAAGAAGATTATTGATGGTTTTACTTTTTGTCTGCTTTGTTCATTACTATATCCCCAAACCTGGGAATAGTGAGTGGACAGAAAAACAATAAAATTTTGTTGAATGAAATAGGTCTCCCCTGCCTACCCAAGGCAAAGCAGCTTTCTCTCTCCTTCCTCCATTAAATTCTATCTCATTTTTTCCCTTTATTTTCCTCATAGCAACCAGTTTCTAGGACTGTCCTCTTTATTTGCATAACTGGTTATTGGCAAGTCCCAATTCATAGGGTAGAAAAACATTCAATCTTTTATTCACTTAGATATATGGAATATGTGTTTCCTATTACTTCCATACATCTGAGAGAGAGAAACTTTCTAGTCTCTTTTGTTATTAAAACTATTTCAATTTCAATATGCTAATCTCACATCCAATTCAAAGCTCTGTGGCTACCCTTTCCCTTCTAGCTTTAGCTTCCTGAGGGTTAGAAGTGAAGAACAAAAAACAGGGAAGGGGCATCATTGTACTTAACTGTTCCAGGTTGTGGTTCTCTGCTTGATGGTTGTAGCTGCTGACCTGGCTTACACAAACCCCACCAATGGACTCTGGGAGTCGGAGTCCAATGCTGGATCTCTCAAAGATATGGGGGAATCTCAGAAGGCCTTGACATCACATGGGGATTCACACCAGCTCTGCCTCTTCCATTCTTGCTCAACTCACATCCCCAAATTCTTATCCCAA
This sequence comes from Eumetopias jubatus, assembly GCF_037043125.1. Classification (NCBI taxonomy): domain Eukaryota; kingdom Metazoa; phylum Chordata; class Mammalia; order Carnivora; family Otariidae; genus Eumetopias; species Eumetopias jubatus. The sequence goes on from NW_028274808.1 coordinate 82,643,086, forward strand.
GGCTCTTACTCCTAGTGCCCCTTGTAGACATCCAAATCTTTATAAGCTTTTCTTTCAGAGCTTCCCTTTCCCTTCCCCACTTAGATTCTGGGAATAGAGAACACGCTTCTTTCCTCCTCCATGCATTCCCTACCAGATCACTGACAAGGAACCTTCAGTGAGTTTCTTCCCTCCACATTGCTCACCTTGTATGGACCTGGCCCATAGAAAGTCTGGTTCTGTAAAGTCTAAAAAACCCCTGTGAGGTCGTTGGGCCCCACCAATGAGCAACAGCTCAGTGGTTCTTAGAATGAGGTGGTTCTCAGTCTTTCTTGTTTTGTCGTGGATGCCAATTATGAGAGAATAAGAAAATCTCACATCTTCTAACATTGGCTTATTACTTTATCATAAGCCACCCACAGCCCCACAGACACCAGGATGTAAGTTTCCTGAGAGCAATGACTGTGTGGGTCTCTATGTCCCTAGAAAAGTAAGTAGAAGAGAGACATCATTCAATAAATAGGTTGAGGAATGACTGACAGGAAAGTTTCAAACATTTTCTTAGGATGTGTAAAATTTGCTAGAGCAGTGAGCAGATCCCATCTTCTAAAAATATTTAACACTTTCAATGTTGTTTTTTCAAGACAACTAACTTGTTCGAAACACATTCTACCTTCTGATCAATACACTTCTATTCAAATTTGCAGCCACTCTGATAAGAGATGTCAGCTTACTCCTTGAGCCAAGTTTTACCAAGTCTCTTTTATGCTCAGAGCCCATCTTTCACAATGAAAACTTCTCACACAACTGATTTGTCATAGAAATGTGTGTTTTCTGCATAGATGGCTGATCTTTCTAGACCCTTGTGGATTTAACCCATCCCCATCCTACAACTTAAAAAGTGAACAAAGCATGCTTTTCCTTTGTAGAGTCACTATGAAAGTGAAATTTGAGGTTTAGGAAACTTTTGAGCAATGGCAGTGTAATCAGGATATAGTTTTGCAAATTCTATTGCTTATGGTGTTCCAAGTCTTGTGGTCACAGCAGCAAATAAAACAGAGTATCTGCTGAAATGGAGCTTACAATTTAATGAGGAGGGAAGCATGGTCCATAATACCGTACCAGATCACTGACAAGGAAACTTCAGTGCCCAGCTTTGGTGTGAACACACCGTTCTGTCCTAATTCAAAGAAAGCTTCATTTTGACTCTACTTTAGTTATCCATCCTACCCCATCTATTCACATGCTAGTTTCATCATGGTTCAGTTTAATGACTTGGTTTTTTAATCTTCCCTCCCTGTGCTTAACCACACCAGGCCACTCTCTATCCTGTGTTTAAATAGCCTGTTTCAGTTGTCTCCCAAGTCAACAGCTTTGAAATCAGGAACTGATTCACCATTGTACCTATAGTACCTCATGTAGTAAGGGACATATATTGAGCACTTATAGATACTCACTGTGTAACTGAATGAATAAATGGATTGGTTTATTAATACTCTAGTAAAATCTTATGAAAGACATTTACATCAGCTTCTAAAAGTAAAGCTTGCAATTACATGGTGAAAAATGATATTGTTGTTGTTTTCATTATTATTACTACCCATGATAGAGTGTGAGTAGAAAAGCAATAGATGAGCAGAGAAATTACATTGAGAAAAATCTAAAAATGAAGGTCAAAATTATCTTCCCTAGGAATCCTCTTCCGCCAGATGTCTAGTTGGTTTTTCTTTCATGTCCTTCAAATGTACTCTCAAAAAAGTTTTAGGAGAGGCTTCCCTGATCATCTTTTATAAAATGAGCAATCCCTTGCTCCCCACCTTGAACATGCACACCTTCCCAGAGGGTTGGCAGAGGCCTAGTTGTGTCTACTTTATAGCCCAAGTGCTCCCTCCACACAATCCTGCTTCATACCCTTCTCTGACTAGTGTTTGATCCTTTCAGTAAACTTTCTGCATTTAATCTCCATCCAAGGTTCTGCTTCCTGAAACACCTGACCTGTAGCATTCCTCCCTTATTCCGCTTTATTGTTCTTCAGCACTTCTTACACTTACTGCTCTATCATATGTCCATTATTGACCTATTAGATACTCATTTTCTACAGTATTATGGACCATGCCTCCCTCCTCATTAAATTGTAAGCTCCACTTCAGCAGATACTCTGTTTTATTTGCTGCTGTGACCATAAGACTTGGAACACCATAAGCAATAGATTTCAGTGGTAAATATTGAATGAATGAAAGTTGGAATTTGCAAAACTATACCCTGATTACACTGCCATTGCTCAAAAGTTTCCTAAACCTAAAATTTCACTGTCTGCCAGAAATCTAAAGTACCTACACTGGCATATATTAATTAAGATCAGAGCAGAAATTAAGAATGTGCAAATGGTATACCCTAGCATAATTAGGACTCCAGCATCAAGAGTTAACATTTCCAGGACAATGACTTCTGTTATATTTCTCTAATTTGTGTAACTTTGTTTAAAATAGTCATCTTCAGAATATTGATAGCTAGCATTTACATAGAGGGTTATGGGTCACAAAGCATTGCACATATTATTTCATTTGGTTTGATACTGACAAAAATCATGCAAAGGACATTGAATTGTGATGTCAAGTTTACTGATGAGAAGACTAAGTCTCTGAGAGCTTCAATGACTTTTTCAATGACACAACTGGTACCTGAGTCAAATCTGGGTCCACAGACTCCAAATCCACTGCCCTTTCTCTCACGACACCACCCCAATAAGTCCCCAGAGAGTCACTTTACAAAACTAAATTTGTGGTGTAATGCCTGTCAGAATAGCAAAATGTGAACATCTCAGCCACCCATTTTTTTAAAGATTTATTTATTTGAGAGAGAGAGAGCAAGGGGAGAGGAAGAGGGAGAGAGAGAGAGAGAATCTCAAGCAGACTCTGCACCAAGCCTGGAGCCCAATGCAGAGCTCTCTATCTCACAACCCATGAGATCATGACCTGAGCTGAAACGAAGAGTTGGACACTTGACCGACTGAGCCACCCAGGCGCCCCCTTCGCCACCCATTTAAAAAACACCCTACCTGCAGTTTATTTAAATTAACTTTTTTAAAGATTTTATTTATTTATTTATTTGACAGAGAGAGACATAAGGAGAGAGGGAACCCAAGCAGGGGGAGAGAGGGAGAAGCAGCCTTCCCGCTGAGCAAGGAGTCCTATGTGGGGCTCTGATCCCAGGACCCTGGGATCATGACCTGAGCCGAAGGCAGATGCTTGACAACTGAGCCACCCAGGCGCCCCTTAATTAACTCTTGATTGTATATTTACTTCAGCAACATTTTGTGGAAATTCTGAACGGTGTGTTTGTTTCATTTTTTATATCTGTATTTGTGAATTAATGCCATAGATCTTCTGGACAAAAGACACATCCTATTTGTTACTTCTTATATCTCTAAACATTCATTTACAATTCTTTGCCTTTCTATGGAAGAAGATATGTACAGTTGACCCTTGAACAGCACAGATATAAACTGTGTGGGTCCACTTATACATGGACTCTTTTTACCGCACAGGACAGTAAATGTATTTTTTCTTCTTTATGATTTTCTTAATAATATTCTCTTTTCTCTAGCTTACTTTATTGTACAAATACAACATATAATACATATAATGGACAAAATATATGTTAATCGACTGTTTATGTTATCAGTAAGGCTTTTAGTCAACAGTATGTTATTAGTAGTTAAGTTTTTGGAAAATCGAAAGTCATATGTGGATTTTCAACCACATGGTGGGTCAGTGCCCCTAACCCTTATGTTGCTCAAGGGTCAACTGTATTTTACCCATCTGTAAAATTGACTTGCTTTTGATTGATAGTGACTTTTATTCTCTTTTACATATTTCAAAGATAGAACTATAAATAAATTCATATAAGGGTGCCTGGCTGGCTCAGCTAGTGGAGTGTGCGAGAATCTTGATCTCGGGGTTGTAAGTTTGAGTCCCTTTTTGGGTGTAGAAATTACTTTAAGTATATAAAATCTTTTAAAAAATTCGTATAAGCAAAAACAAAGAAAATTACATATAGCATTTCTACAAAGAGATCACATTATCATATTAATATTTTTGTATATATCCTTCTAATACTATACATATGATACTATATATGATATGTATGTCATATAATACTTATTACTTTATTAATTTATTTTTCCATAAATTTTTTCTGATGATACAGAAATATATTCTCATTTGAACATCTATAAATCAATTAGGATTTAAAAGGCATTTTAAGTTTGTAGATAAGTTCTTACCAACACTAACACATACAATTAATATGATTATCTACAGCAAATAAGTAAATAATGACCTGAAACTTACACACTAAAAATAAAAGGAAAACATATATGTAGAAAATCCAAAAGGATGGACTAAAATATTCCTGGAACTAATAAACAATTATAGTAAGGATGCAGGGTACAAGTTCAATATACAAAAGTCAATTGCTGGATGCCTGGGTGGCTCAGATGGTTAAGCTTCTGCCTTTGGCTCAGGTCATGATCCCAGGGTCCTGGATCCAGTCCCGCATAGCGTTCCCTGCAGCAGGGAGCCTGCTTCTCCCTCTGCCTCTCTCTCTCTCTCTCTATCTCTTATGAATAAATAAATAAAATATTTAAAAAAAACAAAAAAACAAAAGTCAACTGCTTTCCTATATACCAGCAATGAACAAGTTGAACTTGAAATTAAAAACACAATACCAATTACATTAGCACCTAAGAAAATTAAATACTTATGTGGATATCTAACAAAATATTTACAAGATCTATATAAGAAAAACTACAAAACTCTGACGAATGAAAATTAAGAACCAAATAAGTAGAGAAATATTCCAAATTTATGAATAGGAAGACACTATATTGTCAAGATGTCAGTTCTTCCAAACTTGATCTGAAGATTCAATGCAATCCTAATAAAGGTTTCAGCAAGTTATTTTGTGAATATTGACAAGCTGATTCTAAAGTTTCTATGGAGAGGCAAAAGACCCAGAATAGCCAACATAATATTGAAGGAGAAGAAAAGGTTGGAAGACTGACAGTACCAGATTTCAGGATTTATTATAAAGCTATAGTAGACAATACAGAGTGGTTTTGGTGAAAGAATAGACACATAGATCAATGGTACAGAATAGAGAGCCTAGAAATAGACCCACATAAATATAGTCAACTAATCTTTGGCAAAAGAGCCAGTGATGGAGAAAAAATAGTCTTTTCAACAAATAGTGCTCAAACAACTGGACATACACATGAAAAACAAAAATGAATCTAGATATAGAACTTACACTTTTCACAAAAATTAACTCAAAATAAATCATATATATATATATATATATATATATATATATATATGTAATGCAAATCTGTGAAATTCCTAAAAACTTAAATGAGCTTGGGTATGGCAATAAATTTGTAGGTAGAACATCACAGGCATAATCCATGAAAAAAATAATTGATAAGCTGGACTTCACTAAAATTAAAAATATCTGCTCTGGAGGAGCTGTTCAGGGGCACCACCAGGAGCTGCCACATTCAAGACCAGGAGCTGCTGCCATCACAGCCACGGTGTCAGTAATTAGCACTATGGACAGCTCCCATGAGCACATGATTCATGATGCCCAGATGGACTACTATGGCACCTGCCTAGCAACCTGCTCATCAGACAGGTCCGTTATAATCTTCAATGTGCTCAGTGGAGGGCAGATCCTCATCACCAGCCTCAGGGGTCATGAGGGTCCTGTGTGGCAAACTACTGGGCCCACTCCATGTATAGGAACATCCTGGCATCCTGCTCCTATGATTGGAAAGTCATTATCTAGAAAGCGGAGAAGAGCAGCTCAGGGAAGAGGCACAGGCATATAGGCCACAAATCCTCAATAAACTCTGTGTGCTGGGCCCCCCATGCCTACAGCCTAATCCTGGCCTGTGGGAACTCAGATGGGGTCATCTCCCTGCTGGTGTACACTGGAGAAGGCCAGTGGGAAGTGAAGAAGATCAATGATGCTCCCATTATTGGCTGCAATGCCATCAGTTGGGCTCCTCCTACTGCACCTAGAAGCCTCATAGACTAGCCGTTGGGGCAGAAACCCAACTACTTCAAGAAGTTTGCATCAGGTGTCTGTGACAACCTCATAAAGCTGTGGAAGGAGGAGGAGGACAGCCAGTAGAAGGAGGAACAGAAGCTAGAAGTGCACAATGACTGGGTTTGAGATGTGGCCTGGGCCCTCTCTATTGGCCTACCCACCAGCACCATTGTCAGCTCCTCAGTGTGAGGACAGACGTGTGTTCATTTGGACAGGTGAAGACACCTCAGGCAATGCGTGGTCACCCAAACTGCTGCACAAGTTCAATGATATTTTGTGGCATGTGAGCTAGTCCACCACAGCCAACATCCTGGCTGTCTCAGGTGGAGACAATAAGGTGACCCTGTGGAAGGAGTCCATCCATGGGCAGTGGGTGTGCATCGGTGATGTCAACAAGGGCCAGGGTCCCGTCTGCTTCTGTCACAGAGGGCCAACAGAACAAATGGTAACAAGACAGGTGAGGCCCAGCTCCCCACTTGCTGGCTCCAGGACTGCTTCTTCCTGGACCAGCTGACCAAACAGCTGGGAGGAACAGCTCCAACAAGATTACTTTCCCAGGGGTAGTTACAAATGCAACCAGATTGATTATCTGCATAACATGATTTGATATGGCTTGTAATCCTGCTGAAAGCATTCATATTAGGAGGGAAAAGCTATAAATGATCTTCAAATCTATTGTTTTAAAATATTTTTGGCCATTTTTATGTAGCTTTTGGGTTCAGGCATTATTTGGGGGTTTTGTTTTTAAAATAGTTAAAATAAACTCATATTGCTTCTCTGGAAAAGACAGTATCGAGAGAATGAGAAGACATGTCACAGACTGGGAGAAAATATTTGCAAAAGATTCATCTGATAAAGGACTGTTATCCAAAATATATAAAGGAACTCCTAAAACTCAAAAATAAGAAAACAAATAGCCCAACTGAAAAATGGGCCAAACATCTTACCAGCATTGAAGAAGATAGACATATGGCAAATAAGCACATGGTAAGATGCTCTGCATCATATGTCATCAAGGAAATGCAAATTAAAGCAACAATGATATACCACTACACACCTATCAGAATGGCCAAAATCCAGAGTGCTGACAACACCTAATGCTGGCAAGCATGTAGAACAATAGGAACTCTTATTTATTGCTGGTAGAAATGCAAAAAGATACAACCATTTTGGAAGATAGTTTAGCAGTTTCTTATGAAACGCTAAACATAGTCTTACCATACGATCCAGCAATCACACTGCTTGGTATTTACCCAAAGGTGTTGAAACTTATATCCACACAAGAAACCTGCACATGGATGTTTATAGTAGTTTTATTCACAACTGCCAAAACTTGGAGGCAACCAAGATGTTTTTCACTAGGTGAATGGATAAAAAACTGCGGCATATCCAGGCAACGGAATATTATTTGGCACTAAAATCAAATGTGCTATCCAGCCATGAAAAGGCATAGAGGAACCTTAAATGTATATTACTAAGTGAAAGAAGCCAATCTGAAAATTCTACATACTGTATAATTCCAATAATACGGACACTCTGGAAAAAGCAAAACAATGGAGGCAGTAAAAAGACAAGTGGTTGCCAGGGTTGAGTAAGGAGAGATGAATAGGTAGGGCACAGAGCATTTTTAGGGTATGAAACTACTCTGTATGATACTATAATGATGGTTACATTCGTCCAAACCTATGGAATGTGCCCCACCAAGAGTGAAATTTTGGAGGATTATGATACATCAGTGTAGGTTCACCCATTGTAACAAAGGTCCCACTCTGCAGGAGATATTGATAAAGGACAAGGCTATGCATGTGTGGGGGCGGAGAAAATCTCTATACTTCCTTTTTAATTTTTCTATGAACCTAAAAATGCTAAAAAAAAAAAAGTCTAATAAATCAGTAAATGGAAAGGAAAACATGCCTTTGGGTTTTTTTTTGCATACCTGATTTCTATTAACCAGTATACCCACTAAGCATACAAGAGAATATCCAAGCATCTGTACCTTGTGATGGCCTGTCTTAGTCTGCTCAGGCTGCCATAACAATATGTCACAGACTGCATGGTTTAAACAACAGAAATTTATTTTCTTAGGGTTTTGAAGGCTGGAAAGTTCAAGATCAAGGTCCGACGGGGTTCAGCTTCTGGTGAGAGCTCACTGGCTTGTAGATAGTTGCCTTCTTTCTGTGTCCCCATATGGTAAAAACAGAAATCAAGTTCTCTGGTATCTCTTCTTATAAGGACACTAATCCTCTTAGATCAAGGTCCCACCTTTACGACCTCATTTAAACTTAATTATTTCCGTAAAGACTCTATTTCCAAATACAGTCACATAGGGAGTTATAGCTTCAACATATAAATTTGGGAGCCAACACATTCAGTCCATAACATGGCCCAACCCTAAAAAGAAGAATGGATCTAAATAATACGCTCTCAAGGAAAGATTTTGGGGGGCAACTGAATATACAGCACTTAGTGCCCCCAAATCCTCTCTAGACAAGGCATGCCACTATCCAGATAGTAGCTAAGGTATTCTACAAGTCAATTCATCGCTACTGTCAGTAGGTCATTTTATCTCTTAAGTCTCTGTTTCCTTATCTGAAAATAGGAATAATATTTACCTTGAAGGACTAGAGTAAAGATTAAACAAAATTGTGAATGGGACTGCCAACCATAGCAGTGCTGCATAAACTCAATAAATGTTGGTAGAAATAAAAAAATAACAAACTGTTTCAGATCACCTCAATAGCTTCTAGATTAGCTAAAGTTCATGAAGGTATGCTCCAGAGTCCTAACCCAGCACCGAGGAAAAATCTGACTTTACTCCACAAGCCATGAACATATACTAAATACTCGCTTACTCTCTGCCAGGTTCTGTGCCAGATACAGGGTTTTCTATAGCATATTAGCCTAGGTAATATATATTCTTAGGTGGAAATGATCAGATTTAAGGTGTTTAGTTACAGCTAACATATAATTAAACAAGCACATCAGAGGGCACTGTCTACTGGTAACAGTCTTTGAGGGCCTTGGAGCTATATGTCACTTTTTCTAAGAAGTGAGTCACTCTTTTTCATGGTTATTAAACCCGACGATGATGACCACACCTCCTGAGCACACCTCAGTACCAGAGCTCAGTGGCTTTCAGAGTCCTCTGGCTCCTCAAGGAGGAGGACCGGTGGTAACAGTGACGAGACTTGAAAACCCCCTTTATCACACCAACAGCAATGTCACAAAAAATGGCAGCTTTCCACGGAGTGCCTTCCTGGGTAACGGACCCTGAGTTAGGTTCACCACTAATGTTACCCCATTTATGTCTCACAAACTCTGTGAGGTTGGTACATTCATTATTCCCATTCTACTGATGGGGGAAAGAAGTTGCTTCAAAAGTGACCTGGCCATATAAAAATGTAAGGGGCTGAGCAAAGTTTCAAGCCACAGTCTGTCTAACTCCAAAGTCCATGCATGAGTCTACCACAGGCTGGTGGATGAGGGGCAAATTAAAATCAAGGAAGACTGACAATTCAGAATTCTGAATTGCTGGCAAAGGCATCTTTCATTTAACTTTCAGTAGAGGCTGAGAGCTGAGATGTAACATACAATCCAACTTTGTATCAGAGTTCTGACAGGAATGACACAAAACAACTATTACAGGTCAAGTGAGAGAGAAAATGAAAATGATCGACTTTTCAGAGCTATTTATTTTCACCCAGAGATAGAACTGATATTAAACTCTTGCTTATATCGGGTAAGGGATCATACATATTGTCAAGCTCTGAATCTGATTATTACCATGGCACTGAGCAATGTACTGCAGTGTAAACAAAATAATTCTGAGCTTGATTAAAAAAAAACATTTTTAAAAAAACTACCTGTGAGGGAGAAATCATAACTCTCCTTTGGTCTTTTTGTTTCCTGATTGGTGAACATTTTTGCATTTTTCAGACATCGAAGTAAATTCTACAAGGCTTAACTTGTCCGCATGACTTTTGTTATATCTTTTAGTGCTGCTGACAGGATGTAGGACAAAGCATACCTCCTTTGCTGTGGTTTGGGTCAAGCTTGAAACACTGGACTTGAAAAAGAAGGCAGAATTTTGCTGTATACTGAAAATAGTCCGTATTTTTCTCTCGGGGATATAAAAGTTTTAGAGGTGAAAAATAATTGAGAGAAAGGGGTAAAGGAAAAATACTTTTTTTTTGGATCATATGTAAACATGTATAAGCAAATTCTCTCCTGAAACATCAGTAATAAAGTAAATTAGTAGGCTAGGAGCCCGATCTTCCCCCCTTATACAGAGTCTATTAACTGCTTTTTCTTTTCCATTAAGCTTCCCCAAGGTGGTACACCATGAAGAAAATTGTTTGGAAAAGCAGGTAGCTTTATAAGTACTTTTCACATGTCCTTCTGCCACCAAAATTTAAAATAGATCTCTTTACCTACCCTGGCCCCAGCCGAAGTAATGAATAGCACCCTTCCTCCTGGTGGCTTTCACAGACTTCTACAGCTTTTTTACCCAAGAAGTCATAATGCATCTGCTTGAAAGAAATATATTCAGCTATCTCAAAGGCACACCTTCCAGAAAAGGCCCCTAAAACTGATTTTTTAAGATAAAATTTATTGAATGTTTTAAGACATCTTCTCCCAGACATATCTTACACCAATTTACTTGTATTACTGATATTTTAGGATAGGACCTGTTTTTAGATGTTTACATATGATCAAAAAATCTTTTACATTCCCAAGAGGAAAACATGGACTATTTTCAGTACATAGCAAAACTCTCTTCATCTTAATATCTTTTAGGTCTTAAGTTAATGCATACATGAAACCAATAGATTTGTTCACGTATTTTAAGAAAGTGTATAGGCTAAAAGAAACAAGACAAAGTGAGCATGTAGGAATAACGGGACAGAGTGAATTGTATACATAGGTATAGATGCCATTCACAGGAGTGGGTGTAGCCAAACCCATATCCATGCCCTTCTCCCATGACTGCTTCCAGTTGTGTCCATTCTCGACTCAGAATAACACAAGTCAGCATATGTCATTGACACAAGTGTGTGCCAGGGCATATTCCTAATCCCAGCTAGAAAAGGGGATCTAGACTTAACTCTCTTTGTTTAGCATATTTAGAGACCTGAGTCCCTCTACCTACCACTTTTCATCTATTTTATTGAAACTTCAGGGGAGTTTTTTGTTTTTGTTTTTTAAGATTTTTATCAGAGAGAGAGAGAGCACAGGCAGGGGCACTGGCAGGCAGAGTGAGAAGCAGGCTCCCTGCTCAGGCGGGGCTCGATCCCAGGACCCTGGGACCATGACGTGAGCCGAAGGCAGACGCTTAAGGACTGAGCCACCCAGGCGTCCTGAAACTTCAGTTTTGTGAGCAACTAAATCTTGGCTTAGATTAATGTTTCTGCAGTCTTTAACATACCTGGTTCCCGGTTTAAGGGCAGCCTGATTGGATTGCATGCCATAAACCTAATTCTTAAAGACAAACTTTCTTTAATTAGACTTTCAAAAGCTATGGAGACCTAGAGATAATTACTCTTAAAATCTTTATAACTCTACTCATATCCATGTGCAAATAGATGCTCTGTTATCAAGAAATGACTAAATTAATGCCCAGTAGGTGTCAACCTATCTTTTGAGCAGGGAAAGGAAAGTTCCATAGTGATTAGCTTGAGTGACAAGCTGTCTAATTTATTTCTGCTGAGTGAAATTTATTCATTTGCCAGGAATAATAGTAACACAAAAATAAAAAGGCGATGCAAGTGCCAAGTGATTTAGCATGGTAATGGAATTACATCAAGCTGCTGTGTGGGGTCTGGGTTTTAGTACAAGGATAGGAAATCAATTTCTTTTATCTAGATGATCATGCCTTTTCTTTATATGCCTTATACTACCAATTTGAAACACTCTGGTCTTCTTTACTATTTTTCCCTAAGATAAGCCAATTAGAGGGTCGGTGCTTTTACTTTTACATATGTAGTCTGTCAGTGTACAGAAATTGAGTCTTGTCTTCCAGAAACACAGAGATAACATAAAATGCTAAAGTTCTCCTGTGTTGTAGAATTACCTTAAATATTTGATTGATAAGGATTCAAACTGTAAGTCAGACCACAAAATTCTACTATCTGCCAATATTCTAAACAGAAATTGCAAAATATGGGGGGATGGAGATTAAAAAAAACAAAACAGAAGAATAGGGGCCCAGTTTATAAAAGAACGGTGATAGGCTAAACCCTGTTTTTATGTCCTTCATACTCTAAGACTTTCAGTACTTTTGTGGGTGGGATATGACATAGAAATGGGTTCTTTAAGGAAAGCAGCTCTATGAGGCACACATCCCTTGAAAAGGCAATAATAGCTTGGTGTATGAGTGGCACCAATTAAAAATAATAATAATTTGCACTTTTTATTCTAACGGACCTCCTACTGACCCATGCTCCCACCTGTCCCCATCCCATAAAAGGACAGTCCATCAAGAGGTCTTATGTACATATGGGATACTTTACTTCTTGTAATTCTATTTTGTCTTATAAAGATTTATGTAGAAGCACTTGTGAAAATAGAATATGGAATTTGCACAGCTCTAAGCATTAGAGGCTTGGGGATATGATTTTTCTAATTTTGAACTTCAGAAATGTGGCAACAAAACTGCTTGCAAGAACAGATAAGGTCCAACAGATCACAGGTCAAGTCAAGCGAGAAAAAACATTAGATGATTACTATGCCTATGTTCCTTATCCTGGAGAAATAAATCTGAGATTTGGTTCCTCTTGGCGTCATGAAACTCAACTGCAGAAATCCATCTTTTTCTTTTTACCCTTTTATGATTTACAGAAAAAATGCCCTCATCAGCAAGAAATGTCTAGCGCCAGGGTTCTGGAACTCACAACCCCTGCTATTCTCACATTTCAACATGCCACTTTGTCAGGCTTCACCTGGAAAGCAGTTTCTAGAGATAGCAATACATGTGTATTTTCCAGCTAACCCAGGGATCACCTCCAGTTGTGGTTGACAGCAAAAATGAGAAAAGCATCTTCTTGCATTTTACTATCGTGGTGATGAAAAATTTTACTTTTAAAGCAAGAAACTAAATTGGAAAAGTTACTGAGATCCTAAAGAGTGAAATAAAGGTCATAGAAATAGATGCCATGTTGCAGTCAAGCAAAGTGGGTTGTAGTACCCAGAATAGGACAAAACTAAAGTAATATTGTAAATTAGTCCAATTAACCCTACGCTCTGGGTAAGAAATTCTGTAAGGATGAAGCTGAGAATATCTTTCTCAAAATCCATTTGCCTCATAGTAAGATTGTTCAGGTTTTATAGAAAATCCAAAGAATTGTTCGAATTTAGGGAAAACTCAGAGAAAGTTAAGAACATTGACAGAGGGGCACCTGGGTGGCTTAGTCAGTTAAGCGTCTACCTTCTGCTCAGGTCATGATCCCAGGCTCCTGGGATCTAGTCCTGCATCCGGCTCCCTGCTCAGTGGGGAGCCGGCTTCTCCCTCTGCTCCTCTTCCCCACTCATATTCTCTCTCTCTCTCTCTCAAATAAATAAATAAATAAATAAATAAATAAATAAAATCTTTAAAAAAGATGTTGACAGAAAAATCACTCGACCAGTAAGTCCGGTGTTAAAATTTAAGAATGTGCCCTGAGACTTTATTACAATTAGAGTCTATGCAACTGTCTGGAAACAAACAAATAAACAAATAGGAATTTATTAAGTTCTGGAACACCCATAAAGTGAAATACTCTGCAACTGTTAAAGATTATCTCAGAGAAATATATTTATTATAAAAGAAAAATTCAAGATGAAAGTAGAAAATGTCACATAGCTGTTTTATGGGTCATTTTTGATATGCCCACTTTGATTTGGGGGATATTTCACAGCCCTAAACCAAGTCCAGTTAATTTCATTTTTGAAAAAGAAAGAAAAAAAAATCAATCTTTATGCTACGGAAACTTTTCCTCACCCCCAGCACTGGCCACGTCTTAGTCTCCAGAGTAGGTGACGTGTCAACAGAGGTGAGCCTAGGAGCTAAGTGACAGAATCTGCCAAGGTAAAGATAGGATGACAAAGACAGAAGGTTTAAATGCCCAGAGCATCAAAATGGATGTGTGTGTAAAACAGGTAACATTTTGCATGTATTTGATCATATTTGCAAAAGTTACTTTGTTTGTAAATATCAAGGGGTGGGTGAGATGGTGGGGAAGCAGATCTATCAAGCACCGATGAGCAAAGAGGAGAGGGTTTTAGGGAAGTAGTACCAAGTAGTACTTGGTAGTAGTACAGTTGAAAATACTCTCCTCTATGAACTAACAGTTCAAGGTTTAGATAGCTATGCTTAACAAATAAAACCAAAACACTCAGGTAGATACCTATGTTTAAAAAAAAAAAAAGCACTCAGGATTTTATAAGCAAAAAAACTTCATTTCAGTTTTTTTTTATTTCAAAAACTTGGGGGGGGGTGCCTCGGTGGCTCAGTCATTAAGCATTTGCCTTCTGCTTGAGTCATGATCCCAGGGTCCTGGGATGGAGCCCCACATCGGGCTCCCTGCTGAGTGGGAAGTCTGCTTCTCCTTCTCCCGCTCCCCCTGCTTGTGCTCTCTCTCTCGCTCTCTGTCAAATAAATAAAATCTTAAAAAAAAAACTTGGAAATGTTTAACAGGAAATAAAATGTGGTACATTTTTATAATAGAATTTTATGTGCAATTAAGAGAAGTAAAATAGATTTATGTTATAGATGTATCACATGGAAAATGTATCACTGAGTGGACAACACCAACAATTAAAAGATACATATATATGTTATATATAATATTATAGTATATAATACTAGATATTACATATATAGTATTGGATTAGGAAAAAAAGTTTTTCCCTCCCTCCTGTGTCTTTCTTTCCTGTGTGTCTCCTTTACTCTCTCTCACCACCATACTCACAACACTCTGACACCAGATGTGTGGAGGTTTTTCCCCACACCAAGCGATTCTCGGTGACACCAGCGGGGTGTCTTACAATTTAACTCCGTGCTAACACTATCTACCTCAAGATAGTGTCAGATGCCTCAGGTTAAGGACCCAGTCCAGGCTTGAGGAGTAGACCCCCAGGTTACCCATGACTTCTGTCCTATTTGGCTAAAATTTTCAGGTTCCCATGGCCCCCTCCTCAGGTTTGATTAATCTGCAAGAGTGACTCACAAACTCAGGGAAATACTTACTTGTATTTACCAGTTCATTAAAGGATATGATAAAGGATGCAGATGAACAGCCAGATGAAGAGACACATGGGGTAAGGTCTGGGAGGGTCCTGAGTGCAAGAACTGCTGTCTCCATGGACTTGGGGTGAGTCACCCTATCGGTGTGGATGTGTTTGCCAACCTGGAAGCTCTCTGAACCACACACTATTGGGATTTTATGGAGCTTCATCACGTAGGCAGCCACATTAGCTCCATTTTCAGCTCTGCTCCCTTCTCAAGAGAATGGGAGCAGGGACTGAAAATTCCAGGCTTCTAATCATGGCTTGGTCTATCTGCTGACCAGCCCTCACCCAGGAGCCCTCCAGGAGCCCACCCAGTCACCTCATTAGAACAAAAGACATTTCCATTGCCCAGAAAATTACAAAGTTTTCATGTGCCAGAAAAGGGAGTCAAAGACTATCTATTAGAACAAAAGATGATCCTAGTGTTCTTACCACTTAGGATGTTACAGGGGTCTTAGGAGTTCTGTGCCAGGAACTGGGGGCAAAGTCATATATATATATACACACACACACATACGCACGCGTGCACACACACGCATATACACATTCTATTATCTCAAAAGTACAAACGACAGTTTCACAAAACAACAGAGTTTCAAAGCACTAAGATTTTACAAAGCAAGGCTTTTTCTGTGTTCAAACTATATAGAGTAACATCTCCCAATTTGTAAGACCCTCCCCTTTTGAAGCCAGGGTCCTCTTTTCATTTCTACCATCTTCTCCTCCAAGAATTCCAGAGGATATCCGAGATACTAGACATATCTCAGTCAGCCTAAATTCCAGAAGGTCTTATCAAATCTAATACCGGTTTCCTCTTGTTAGAGAGCAGACACATTACTAGAATTTGGCTTTTGTTTTTGTTTAGAATAACACTGATTTATCAGATTCGTCTATTGTTTCTTTTTTTCCTCAAGAGGGGGAAAAGAGTCATGACTATATTTCTTACTTAAGTACTAGTTTAAGATGAAATGAAGAATCAGTGCATCAAAGATTTCTTTGCAGGGGTAAGGGTAGGGGAGTTGTGTAGAAACTGAAGAATGTATAATCACATTTTGACACAAACTTATGAATCCAGAATCAATACATTTAAATAGAGCCAGACCATTAGCTTCATTTGGAAGCGTGGGCTGAACTACATGACTTGGATGAAATTCAGTGTTATATTTTGGCTCTAAAGCCAAATATAATAATATAAACAACAGTTTCACTAAGGCAACAGAATATGAAACCACATAATTTTACAAAGCCAAGACTTTTTCTGTGTCCAAAATGTTTTTTGTGTTAGTCTCAACATTTCCTACATTTCTCCAGAGAAATTAAAATTAGAAATGACATAAAATTATTCAGTATTACTTGCAATCAAGCCCCATTTTGCCAGCACTTGAAAATTGAGTGTGTAGCTATTTAGGAAGATGAGTTCCATTAATGTTGATGTTTTGCTATGATGAGCTTTGCCCAGTGGCCCAATACATTGTTCTTTATCACCAGACTTAATCTATCTACATTTCGTTCCTAGCCAAAACTTCATATACATATTAACTCCTGTTTATTCAACTGTCTGTGGGGTGGCTGACTCATATCATCAATTTGGCAGGCAACTGGCTCTTATTTTCTTCCTTCCCTGAGGTCCCTCTATGCTTCCCTCAGTGAGATTAGAACAACTTCTATTTCCTGGGAACTGAAAAATAAAAGAGTATCAGAATTATTTCTCTAGAGGAAATGTTTTACCTCCCCCGCCCCAAGAGTGAGACCTCCCAATTTATAGGACTCTCCCTTCAGAGACAGAGTAAGTCCTCCCCATTTCCAGAATTCCAGAAGAATTTAGAGGTATTGGATAGCGAATCTGACCCACAGTGAGCACTCAGATACACATCAGGGTTCTGGCTAAACTAGTCACCTAAGATTGCCCTAGTTGAGCATTCTTTTAGAATAGTTTTGATTGGGTTAAATATATTTTGTAATGTTTTAAAGAAAATGAGATGCTATTTTTGGAATGCCACCTGTTTATAACTTGGTCACTACCTATAATTTTATCATTGATTATAACTAACTACAACTACCAGGAATAGGAAAGCTGGATGATGTTTAGGAAAAGCACAGGATTAGGAAATTTGGGTTCTCACACCATTCCTACAAGTTATTTGCTGGGTTTCCTTAGTTAATTATCTTAACCTCTCTGTGCCTCCACACCTTCTTTGGCAAATAGGGGATGATGAAAACTATCCCACCTATTACATACAGTTCTTGTGATGATTAAATGAGATAAAAAAAAAATTCCAAAATTTGTTGAGAACTATGAAGCACTGTGCATACTCAACAACAAATTACTTCCAATGACCTGAGAGACATAATCTAACAAAAATTTAAGCCAACAAGGAAAAACACACTACCAAGAAGCAGCTGCGTATTTCTAATTTATAATCTTATATTTATTATTTAAATATGTTTTTCTACATGGACTGGATATGTAAAAGGAAAAATTGTTTCTTCATCAGTCATATCTTTCCTTTGGTGAAAACCACTCGGATTCCTTCCGATTCGCCTTTGTGCCCTCTCTCTCCCACACCCTCCAGAGCCGAGCCTCCAAGTGCTCACTTCATCTCCTCGCCTCACACGCACTGGTACTCTCCACTGAATCAGGCTTTTTTTTTAGCTCCAAGTGGCTGGGGAGAAAAAGAATTAATTGATTTATATATGTAAAACGTTCAGAAGTAACTCTAACTCGAGGCACGTTGCATTCATGAGATCACAGGATCCCGTCCCGACCCTGTTGCCTCCATCAAAGGGCTCCGCCTTCCTTTTTTCAGTCACAGGCCCTACACAGGCGAAGGCAGGAAGGCCACCAGCCACTCTGGCCTGACGTCCACCGGTAAGCAACCTGGGTGGAAACAATACATCTCTCCCAACAATTTTGAGAGAAGTCCAGTGCTGACTTTCTTTGGGTTGAGTTGGGTCCCCCATCTCTTGCAGAGCTGAGCTCCGACCTGAGAGATGGAACGCACTCACTGGCCAGCGTGGATCACATGCCTGCCACACCCACCCACCCACCCGCCTTCAAATATCACCCCCCACCCTCCCCGGGCCGGGGTCTGTCCCACCACAAATTACACAGCCTGAGAGTGTAGAGGAAGTGGCTTTCCCTGTAATAATAATGACAGAATGATCAGAGGAAGAAAGAAAAATAGAGGCTGGTCAAGCAAAACATATGTCCATTATACCGTCCTAACCTAGGCTCTCATGATCTACTTTCCCCCTCTAGGTTGAATAAAACTGACCTGAGATTAGTCTTTGTAATATTAATTTTAAGTGAACGTTTAAACTTTTTGGTATTTTCTAATTAAAAAAAATATTCATTCCTAAATTTTTAAACATTAAAAGAATTAAAAGAAGCTGCAGATATATATATTACCCTAAAAGTTCCCCAACCAGGCTGCTTCCGTTGCTACAAAACAAAACGTCCTGGTTGCATCGTTTGCTTGTGCTTCCTGTTCTCAGGTTCCCAGTCAATTCCTCCCTCAGGGCTCTATAACCCTGATGTGAGTTCATTTTTTTTTAAGTGTGCACGAATGAGAGTTTACATCTGTGACCAAGTTTATGCAAAAAATCCAGACACTTTCCTTTTGAAATGTACGGACGCTGTGCGGGTTAAACTGACCCCAACTGTTTTTTCACTGTTTTGCTGCCTCTTTTTGATGCAAGCTTGTTTCTCCTCATATTCCTGTTTACTTGCTTCTAAAATACTGCGCATTTGAACAAATGCATCCAAGTTGTGCTACAATGAGCTCTTCTTTATTTACTCCCTATATGTTGGACATCTTTTACTCCTTATCTTACAACCTCTAGACTTACCCTTCAGCAATTGCTACGCTAACCAGCTGCAAACATCTAGCATCTGACAATCCCTTACCTCAGCTGGACCCCCTTTCTCTTGCTTTCTTCCCCTGTATTTCTCTACTTCCTCAACATAGGATGACCACAAAAATGTGCTCCGCCATTCAGGCCTATGTGAAAACCTGGAGGGGTGAGAATTTAATCCCCTTTGGGTCAATCTTGGACCCATGAGGGCAAGAGCCAGTAGATAAATATTCCCTGCGTGCATAGGGCAGGCAGTTCTGAGTGGCATTTAACATAACTCCTCAGAGGGACCTCAGCAGAACTGAACCCCAGTTGCCTACACCAGTAAATCAGTTTAGTATTCAAGTAAACTTTCAATTTGCTTTCTTTCTCTCCCTAGTTAACTATTCTGGGTGTCCCCTCTCCAGTTTTCTGGGACTACCCCCCCAAATAATTTACCTGCCCCCAATCCTTACTCAGTGCTTTAAATTTGGGAGCTACAGGAATATCCAAGCTAAGACATTCTATGTTTACCTGTGATGAAGTTGCCAGTTGTAGACCATTCCTCATGCCAAGAACAATTTGGCTAAAATTCTAAAAGAAAAAGAATTACTTGTTTGAAGGCACTGGAGAGCTTCCAAGGCAGCCAGAACTTGAGGTATCAAGCCCAGTGAAAAAGAAAATGCAGAAAGATAAGACGAGTTCTGAATGTCACTTACCCCTCAGGGCTTTGCCAATTCTAGATGTCAGTTGAGAAATTAAGAATTCTTATCCACTGCTAAAGAGCAGAAAATCTAAGTGAGTTTCTGGTAATTTTTCAAGGCTGGGTAGACCAAAATTAGAGCTTAATGTTGTCAAGGCAGCCAGGATCTGAGAGTTTAAGCCTAGAGGGAAGAGAGGTGCAAAAAAGTAAGAATGATACTGAGCTGGGGTTTGTTTGTTTGTTTTTTTTTGGGGGGGTCAGGGCATTTTGTGAATTAAGCTGATGAGGGCAAGAAACTAAGAAGCCAAGCATAAAGCCATTGAAAATCAGAGCAGATTAAAAAAAATCTTTTAGTGTTGAGAAGATAAAATTGGAGGTCAGGACCCACCAAGGGAAAGACGCTCTGATGAACACCGCAAGTTCTCATTTGAAACCCTTGGGATGCTCTACCACGCAAGAAGGATGTTAAATTTTAAAAAGACTGAAATCCAGCTTTTGATCTTCTAAGTTCACTTGATTATGGTGATTTGCCTCCGGTAGAGCTACCAAGCAGAGGATACAGAAAACTCTCTGGAGAGAGATAACACAATCCATATCATCTCCAATTTTTCATTTGCAATATCTGGCATTCAATAAAAATGTACCAGGTATACAAAACAAAACAACACAAAGCAACAACAACACAACAACAAATAGGAATGAGGGGAAAAAACAGATAACAGGAAAAGGATCAGAGATGACCCAGATATTGGAATTAGCAATCATGGGCTTAATGTAGCTATGCTTAAAATGTCTAAGAAAATAGGCAAAGTGGGAAATTGCACCAAAAAACTGGAATCTCTTAATAAGAGTCATATAGAAATTCTATGTGCAAAATACAGTAACAGAAATTAAGAAATCAATATATAGATTTAACAACAGATTGATTATAGCAGGATAAAGGATTACTCAATTATAATACTGCAAATTTAGACAATGTAGGTGGTGTTTTGTTATTGTAATTAATTGTAAGTTTTATGTTACATTACAGTCAGTAATTTTCTTTATTGGTGAGAGAAGGAGAAGTCTAAATGAGTTTACTAAAAAAAAAAGAAGGGAGAAAAAATAATAGTCAGTTGGGAAGAAATATTTCTCTCAACAGCGACCATTTATATGGTTCAGATGAATTGTGAGAACCTTCACTACATATCTGCACTTTCTTTTTTAGATTTATTTTTCTGTATGATGAAAAACCAAGGTAAAATTGAAACTTAGATCATAATAAGGCTAATAATTAGGTTATGATAATTATAAAGCTTATTATAATTAAAGGACTCTTAGTAATGGAGATAAAGAGTATGAGCACTATAAAGACCATAGAGTTGAAACTGCCCAAAGTTAAGAAATGTGCACACACTGAATATTGGTTTTGGTGCATAGTGTAAATATGCAAAGTGAATTAAAGAAAATCATAACTTGTACACAAAATTAGAAAGAGAATAAGAGTTAAGTTATATAGTATATTAATTTAGGTGCCCATCAGACAAGACTTCAAATGTAAGCAATTTACTTCTACAAAAATAAGTAGAAGAATTCATGAGTGGAACTGGTCAAGGATAAAAGTTATGTTATCAAGCCAGCTACCACTGTGGGTGTTTAATATCTATGAGCTCTGAGAAATGGTATAAAATATGTGCCTATAGCTCATCCCACTAGAGGGGCAAGAGAGCTGGGGTATTCACACACCAACTCTTATCACTCATTGTTTGAGGGTTGCTCATGAGGGGATGGGGCTAATTTCCCAGAACTTCCAGCTTAGAGTTTACATGCACAGAGCAGTGCTCTGCTCCTTAGGAGAAAGCCTTTGGCAAAAAAGATGCAAATACTCTGAGTTGGATGTCACTGACTCACTGGAGCAGACTGCAGGGGTAAGGCCCAAGAAATAAGGGTGAGGCACTGTCAGCATCTGCTTCAGGCAGGGACTGAACATGGTGAGTAATGTGGTAGGTTGATGGCACTAAGGGCCCAAATGTTCACCTCTTCCTGTATCTATGCCTTTTGCCAAGTGACTTTGCATTTCCTCTCATAACAAGGAGGGGCCCACCTCCCTGCTTCTGGATCCTGAGGTTGGTCTTATCATCTGCTTTGGCCAATGGAATGACAGATTTTGCATGCAGAGGCTTAAGAAAAGCATTTTTGCACTTCCCCTACCCCTCTTGTTCCTCTGACTTCACCATGAGACCTCTTGGGCTAGCCTACTGAAGGATGAGACAAAGTAGGGCAAAGCCAGGTCATCCCAATCATCCCACATGAGATCATACTGGATCAGCCAACTTGCAGCCAATCTCTAAGCATGTGAGACCAGAAGAACCAAATGGCCCACAGACTTATGCACTGAATGAATTCTTATTGTTTTAAACAACCACAGTTTGTGGTTGTTTGTTATGTACCATATTATCATGGCACTAGATAACTAGTATCTAGAAAGAGTGTGCTGCCATAGCATAAATCAAACATGTGGAATTGGTTTTGGACAAGGTAGAAGACAGAGGCTGGAAAACTGGCAAGGAAATTGTTAGAACAGACTAGAAACATGGTAGCTCCTATTATATAGTCATGAAACATATGTGAAACTGCCATGTAAGGTAACTTGAAGGTATAAAATGGACCTTATGAATTTTTGGGCTTCACCTCCAGGCAGAATGTTGAAAATATCAGCTGACTCATATTAGTTGCATATAGGGTATACAAGAAGAAGACGAACTTAGAAAAGAACACACACACAGTTTACAGGGAGAATTTTGTGGGAATCCTGAGAGGCCAAAACTTGCTAAGATGGAAACCAGGTCTTATCCCTACTTTCTCAAGCCAGAAGAAGATTCTCAAATGAAGACATGGTCCCAAGATTAAGATAAAATCAAGGGTGTGGCCATGATACCTTTTATTAACACCTTTGAAAGAATGAAGCCAGGGCCCAGTAGGTGCTCTGAGCTGGTCAAAGAACTTTTGGGAAAATGTGCGGTGTTGCTCCTCAGTAGAAAATAACCACAAAGTAGCAGTGGTTAAGTGTAGAGAGGCATAACTGCAATCTGACTATAGAGACTACTAACCCTGAATCAGTGATGTGCTTTCTCTCCCCTCTCTTTCTCTTCCTCTCATTCTTTAGCTCTAAGTTTTTCTCTGTCTAAAATTAGCAAATATGGGGCTGAGCAAGATGGCAGAGGAGTAGATCTGGATTTCCTCTGGTCTCAGTAATTCAGCTGGATAGGGATCAAACCATTCTGAACACGTAGGAACTCAACAGGAGATGAAAGAAAAGAAAAGCAACAACTCTCTGAACAGAAAAAGCGACCACTTTCTGGAAGGTAGGACGTGCAGAGAAGTGAATCCAAGGCGATATTCGGGAGGATAGACGGCGGGGGAGGGGGCCTCCGTCGGCCACTTCTGGCAAGTGATAGAGCAGCGGAGCACAAAATCGGCACTTTTAGAAGTCGGCTCCGCTGAGGGACGTCGCTCCAGTGGCTAAGCGGGGGGTGGAATCCTCGTGGGACAGTGTGGTCTCAGGACCCTCGGGGTCACAGAAAGACCAGGGGTGCCTGAGTGCGGCAGAGCTCCCAGAGATCAGAGCAGGGAAGCCGGCTGCAGAGATGGAGCCAAGGTGGGCTCTCAGCTTGGGGTGGCCATAAACTGATCTGCGGCACAGTCGGGCCACTGCTCTTCCAGCAGGGACCCAACAAGCGGCAGATCTGGGGAGACTCCCCTTCCTCCCCCAGGGAGGAGCGGCGCGGGAGCACACCGCAGGGATCTGCTGGGTTTGGAGACTCCACACGGGGTTGGGCGCCAGAGATAGAAACGCTCGATCACAGGCCTGGTAAGCACGGAGTGTCCCCGGACACCGGGGAGATGGGTGTGATTGACTGCTTTTCTCTGGGGGCGCACTGAGGAGTGGGGCCCCGAGTTCTCGGCTCCTCCCGGGCGGAGATTGGGGGGCCGCCATTTTCACCCTGGTCCTCCAAAGCTGTACCGAGAGCTTGCAGGGTACAAAAGCTTCCGAGAGCAAACCCGAGCAGATTACTTAGCCTGGACTGGGCAAGGGCAGGGCAATTCCGCCTCCGGCAAAGACATTTGGGAACCACGGCAACAGGCCCCTGCCCCCAGAAGATCAGCAAGAACAGCCAGCCAAGAACAAGTTTACCGATCAATGAGAATGGCAGAACTCCAGTGCTAGGGGAATACTGCACATGGAATTCATGGCTTTTTTACCATGATTCATTAGTCTTTCAAAGTTAATTTTTTTAACTGTTTTTTTTTTATTTTTCTTTTTCCCTTTTTCAACAACATCTTATCAATCCCTTTTTTGAAAAACACATTTTTATTTTTCATTTTTAGAGTCATATTCTACCCCTTCAGAGTAGCTACCCTTATTTTTGGCATATATATATAAGTTGTTCTCTCTTTAAAATTTTGAGATACAGTTTCTTCTAACATATCAAAATATACCCTAAATCTCTAGTGTATGGCTTTTTTCCAGTCTCCTGCCTGATCACATTCTCTCCCCCTTTTTTTCTTTCTTTCTTTCTTTCCTTACTTTTTTAATCCTCTTCTTTATTTTTTCAAACACCTTCTTATCAATTCCTTTTTTAAAATTTTTTATAATTTTCATCTTTACAGTCATATTCCATCCCTTCATCGTATCAACCCGTATTTTGTACATACATAAGTCTTTTTTTCTTAAAATTTTAGGAGGCAGTTTCTTCTAACAGATCAAAATACACACAAAATCTAGTGTGAGGCACTGATCTATGCACCAGCCTGATCATATTTGATCATATTCTGTTTTTTTTGTTTTGTTCTGTTTTTGTTTTTATCTTTTTTTTCCTCTTTCTTTTTTCTTTCTTTTCCTTTCTTTTCCCCTGGTTTCAGGTCTTTTCTGATTTGTTTAGAGTATTTTCTGGGGACGTTGTTAACTTGTTAACATTTTGTTCTATCATTCATCTATTCTCCTCTGGACAAAATGACAAGAGGAAAAAAATCACCTCAACAAAAAGAACAAGAGGCAGTATCATCTGCCAGGGACCTACTCAATACGGACATTAGTGCGATGTCAGACCTAGAGTTCAGAATCATGATTTTAAAGATAATAGCTGGGCTTGAAAAAAGCATGGAAGATATTAGAGGAACCCTTTCTGGAGAAATAAAAGAAGTAAAATCTAATCAAGTTGAAATCAAAAAGGCTATTAATGAGGTGCAATCAAAAATGGGGGCACTAACTGCTAGGATAAATGAGGCAGAAGAGAAAATCAGTGATATAGAAGACCAAATGATGGAGAATAAAGAAGCTGAGGAAAAGAGAGAGAAACAACTACTGGATCACAAGGGCAGAATTCGAGAGATAAGCGATACGATAAGAGGAAACAACATTAGAATAATTGGGATCCCAGAAGAAGAAGAAAGAGAGAGAGGGGCAGAAGGTATACTGGAGCAAATTATAGCAGAGAACTTCCCTAATTTGGGGAAGGAAACAGGCATCAAAATCCAGGAGGCACAGAGAACCCCTCTCAAAATCAATAAAAATAGGTCAACACCCCAACATCTAATAGTAAAACTTACGAGTCTCAGTGACAAAGAGAAAAACCTGAAAGCAGCTCAGGAGAAGAGATGTGTAACCTATAATGGTAGAAACATTAGACTGGCAACAGACCTATCCACAGAGACCTGGCAGGCCAGAAAGGACTGGCATGATATCTTCAGAGCACTAAATGAGAAAAATATGCAGCCAAGAATACTATATCCAGCTAGGCTGTCATTGAAAATAGAAGGAGAGATAAAAACCTTCCAGGATAAACAAAAACTAAAGGAATTTGCAAACACGAAACCAGCCCTCCAAGAAATATTGAAAGGGGTCCTCTAAGCAAAGAGAGAGCCTAAAAGCAGCATAGACCAGAAAAGAACACGGACAGTATAAAGTAAGAGTCACCTTACAGACAATACAGTGGCACTAAATTCATATCTTTCAATAGCTACCCTGAATGTAAATGGGCTAAATGCCCCAATCAAAAGACATAGGCTATCAGACTGGATTAAAAAACAAGACCCATTGATACGCTGTCTGCAAGAGACTCATTTTAGACCCAAAGACACCCCCACATTGAAAGTGAGGGGATGGAAAACCATGTACCATGCTAATGGACACCAAAAGAAAGCTGGGGTGGCAATCCTTATATCAGAAAAATTAGATTTTAAAACAAAGACTGTAATAAGAGATGAGGAAGGACACTATATCCTACTTAAAGGGTCTATCCAACAAGAAGATCTAACAGTTGTAAATATCTATGCCCCTAACATGGGAGCAGCCAATTATATAAGGCAATTAATAACAAAAGCAAAGAAACACATTGACAACAATACGATAATAGTGGGGGACTTTAACACCCCCCTGACTGAAATGGACAGATCATCTAAGCAAAAGATCAACAAGGAAATAAAGACTTTAAATGACACACTGGACCAAATGGACTTCACAGATATATTCAGAACATTCCAACCCAAAGCAACAGAATACACATTCTTCTCTAGTGCCCATGGAACATTCTCCAGAATAGATCACATCCTAGGTCACAAATCAGGTCTCAACCACTACCAAAAGATTGGGATTATTCCCTGCATATTTTAAGACCACAATGCTTTGAAACTAGAACTCAATCACAAGAGGAAAGTCGGAAAGAACTCAAATACATGGAGGCTAAAGAGCATCCTACTAGAGAATGAATGGGTCAACCAGGAAATTAAAGAAGAATTAAAAAAATTAATGGAAACCAATGAAAATGAAAACACAACTGTTCAAAATCTTTGGGATACAGCAAAGGCAGTCCTAGGAGGAAAGTATACAGCAATACAAGCCTTTCACAAGAAACAAAAAAGGTCTCAAATACACAACCTAACCCTACACCTAAAGGAGCTAGAGAAAAACAGTAAATAAAGCCTAAACCCAGCAGGAGAAGAGAAATAATAAAGATCAGAGCAGAAATCAATGAAATAGAAACCAAAGAACAGTAGAACAGATCAACGAAACTAGGAGCTGGTTCTTTGAAAGAATTAACAAGATTGATAAACCCCTGGCCAGACTTATCAAAAAGAAAAGAAAAATGACCCAAATCAACAAAATTACGAATGAAAGAGGAGAGATCACAACCAACACCAAAGAAAAACAAACAATTATAAGAACATATTATGAGTAACTCTATACCAGCAAATTAGATAACCTGGAAGAAAGGGATGCATTCCTAGAGATGTATCAACTACCCAAATTGAACAAGGAAGAAATAGAAAACCTGAGCAGACCTATAACCACTAAGGAAATTGAAGCAGTCATCAAAAATCTCCCAACAAACAAAAGCCCAGGGCCAGATGGCTTCCCAGGGGAATTCTACCAAACATTTCAAAAGGACTAATACCTATTCTTCTGAAACTGTTCCAAAAAAAAGAAATGGAAGGAAAACTTCCAAACTCGTTTTATGAGGCCACCATTACCTTGATCCCCAAACCAGACAAAGACCCCATCAAAAAGGAGATTTACAGACCAATATCCCTGATGAACATGGATGCAAAAATTCTCACCAAAATACTAGGCAATAGGATCCAACAGTACATTAAAAGGATTATTCACCATGACCAAGTGGGATTTATCCCTGGGCTGCAAGGTTGGTTCAACATCCACAAATCAATCAATGTGATACAATACATTAACAAAAGAAAGAACAAGAATCATATGATCCTCTCAATAGATGCAGAAAAAGCATTTGACAAAGAACAACATCCTTTCTTGATCAAAACTCTTCAGAGTACAGGGATAGAGGGTACATACCTCAATATCATAAAAGCCATCTATAAAAAACCTACAGTGAATATCATTCTCAATGGGGAAAAACTGAAAGCTTTCCGCCTAAGGTCAGGAATGAGGCAGGGATGTCCATTATCACCACTGCTATTCAACATAGTAGTAGAAGTCCTAGCCACAGTAATCAGACAACAAAAAGAAATCAAAGGCCTCCAATTGGCAAAGAGGAAGTCAAACTCTCACTCTTTGCAGATGATATGATACTTTATGTGGAAAACCCAAAAGACTCCACCCCAAAACTGCTAGAACTCATACAGGAATTCAGTAAAGTGGCAGGCTATAAAATCAATGCACAGAAATCAGTGGCATTCCTATACACCAACAACAAGACAGAAGAGAGACAAATCAAGGAGTCGATCCCATTTACAATTGCACCCAAAACAATAAGATACCTAGGAATAAATCTAACCAAAGAGGCAAAGGATCTGTACTCAGAAAACTATAAAATACTCATGGAAGAAATTGAGGAAGACACAAAGAAATGGAAAAACGTTCCATGCTCCTGGATTGGAAGAACAAACATTGTGACGATGTCAATGCTACCTAGAGCAATCTACACATTCAGTGCAATCCCCATCAAAATACCATCCACTTTTTTCAAAGAAACGGAATAAATAATCCTAAAATTTGTATGCAACCAGAAAAGACCCCGAATAGCCAGAGGAATGTTGAAAAAGAAAAGCAAAGCTGGCGGCATCACAATTCTGGACTTCCAGCTCTATTACAAAGCTGTCATCATCAAGAAAGCATGGTACTGGCACAAAAACACACATAGATCAATGGAACACAAAAGAGAGTTCAGAAATGGACCCTCAGCTCTATGGTCAACTCATCTGTGACAAAGCAGGAAAGAATGTCCAGTGGAAAAAAGACAGTCTCTTCAGCAAATGGTGTTGGGAAAATTGGACAGCCACATGCAGAAGAATGAAACTGGACCATTTTCTTACACCACACACAAAAATAGACTCCAAATGGTTGAAAGACCTAAACGTGAGACAGGAGTCCATCAAAATCCTAAAGGAGAGCACAGGCAGCAACCTCTTCAACCTCAGCTACAGCAACTTCTTCCTAGAAACATCGCCAAAGGCAAGGGAAGCCAGGGCAAAAATGAACTATTGGGATTTCATCAAGATAAAAAGCTTTTGCACAGCAAAAGAAACAGTCCACAAAACCAAAAGACAACCGACAGAATGGGAGAAGATATTTGCAAATGACATATCCAATAAAGGGCTAGTATCCAAAATCTATAAAGAACTTATCAAACTCAACACCCAAAGAACAAATGATCCAATCAAGAAATGGGCAGAAGACATGAACAGACATTTTTCCAAAGAAGACATCCAAATGGCCAACAGACATATGAAAAAGTGCTCAACATCGCTCATCATCAGGGAAATCCAAATCAAAACCTCAATGAGATACCACCTCACGCCAGTCAGAATGGCTAAAATTAGCAAGTCAGGAAATGACAGATGTCGGCGGGGCTGTGGAGAAAGGGGAACCCTCCTACACTGTTGGTGGGAATGCAAGCTGGTGCAACCACTCTGGAAAACAGTATGGAGGTTCCTCAAAAAGTTTAAAATAGAGCTACCATACGATCCAGCAATTGTCCTACGGTGTATTTACTCCAAAGATACAAATGTAGGGATCCGAAGGGGTACGTGCACCCCAAGGTTTATAGCAGCAATGTCCACAATAGCCAAACTGTGGAAAGAGCCAAGATGTCCATCAACAGATGAATGGATAAAGAAGTGGTATATATACACAATGGAATATTATGCAGCCATCAAAAGGAATCAGATCTTACCATTTGCAATGACGTGGATGGAACTGGAGGGTGTTATGCTGAGTGAAATAAGTCAGTCAGAGAAAGACATGTGTCATATGACCTCACTGATATGAGGAATTCTTAATCGCAGAAACAAACTGAGGGTTGCTGGAGTGGGGGTGCGGTGGGAGGGATGGGATGGCTGGGTGATAGACATTGGGGAGGGTATGTGCTATGGTGAGTGCTGTGAATTGTGCAAGACTGTTGAATCACAGATCCGTACTTCTGAAACAAATAATGTGATATATGTTAAGAAGAAAAAAAAAGAAGAAGATAGCAGGAGGGGAAGAATGCAGGGCGGTAAATCGGAGGGGGAGAGGAACCATGAGAGACGATGGACTCTGAAAAACAAACTGAAGGTTCTAGAGGCGAGGGGGGTGGGGGGATGGGTTAGCCTGGTGTTGGATATTAAAGAGGGCACGTTCTGCACTGGGTGTTATGCACAATGAATCGTGGAACACTACATCAAAAACTAATGATGTAATGTATGGTGATTAACATAACAATAATAAAATTTAAAGAAAAAATAAAATAAAATTAGCAAATATCCCCAAGTCATGACTCTGAGAATTAAAAAAAGGAAACCTCGTTTAAAATGGAGTCAGGAGGCCAGAGGAGGGAGCTCTCATGCCTTTTCACTCATTAATAGCAGACCCAACAGGAACAGATTGACCTTGCACAGGGATACTACTTTAATATCCCAGCAAGAGGAAGAAAGGTTTTCCTCCTCCCCTGGCAACAGGCCAGCCAATGAGAGACAGTCACAACTCAACCAATGAGAAGCCACCATATTTTGAACTCCCAGTTTACTCCAATGGACTTTGTGTTTATAATAGCCCCACCCAACTTCCCCTTTCTCTCTATAAAAGAGTGTTCCTTTCCTTTGTTCTGGGGACTTGCATATGGTTTTTGTCATAGCTGGCTTATCCCAGATTGTAATTCTCCACTATTCCCAAATGAAACTGTTATGCTGGTAAAATAACTCACAGTTTTATTTTTAAGGTTAACACAACCTAGGGTCAGACTCAGGTAGGAATCAGCAATTTCATACCTTCTATCACATTGCATTTGCAAGATGGTTCCTTTTGGAACCAAACCAAAGATGTGTTGGCAGATTACTCAGTTGGAGGCTTCATTGATGATTCTTTGTCCTTTCAAATTAATATAAATAATTGTCTAACAGTTAACAAACCAAGAACAGCAAGAGCAAGCTGCCCAGGGAATACAACCTAAGGAGATTGAAATAGTCAAGACATTCCAGAGTCAAGGGTGGGGAGTTGTTAAAAGAGAACTCTGGGACAATGCACTTGTCAGAAATGTGTCTTCGGAGGCTGAGGATAGAATCTGAAAAGTTTAGTTTGTTTATCACTCCTGACTTGAGTACTTATTCTGCATGCATTAACTAGCTCCAAGGCTTGCTGTTGGCCCTCTACACCATACAATGTTTTAATAATCAAATACCTTAATTCCCCAGGAGTAGCACCTGGTTTACAGTTACTGACAACACTATAGGTCAGAAAGACAGACACTGCTCTTTTGAACTTTTGACTTGAAAAACTCCTTTTTGATCTCTCTAGCCAGAGGCAACAGAGTTAATAAGTTTCAAATACCACAACCTCCAGAGACTGTACCTTTTCTCTTTCTTATATGGAAAAGCAAGTATGAAATAAAAATAAGTATAAAAATCTTACCATGGAAGTAGTTAAATTTCTAGCCCAAAATATTAAAAAATACTTAACAATATAATACTTAATAATAAAAAGCAAAAAACCACATTGGCTCACAAAAGGACCAGGCCCACGTCTTCTGACTCCCAATCCAGTGCTCCTTCTACTGCTGCCTCATTTGAGTGGATGTTTTACATACTATCAAGATTATTTCTATCCTAGATAATTCTAAAGTTATTTTCTTTAATACTGAGACTCTATAAATTGTTATTGAGAATAAAAACTTTTTGGGGGAAAAAAAGGCATGTTACAAACAGTATATATTATGATGTCATATTTGTTTTTTACATCCAATATAATTGACAATTGAACCAATTTTATTCCTATTAAGTTGAAGACACTTCCAGTTAATTGACCAAAAACAAGATTAAATCTCAACAGAAGGAAAGTCACTATTTCTTGATTATCTTTGAAGAATATAGGAATATATGAAGGAAAACAATGGCTTTTCACCAAATGTTTTAAATCCACCCATGTTGGGCTTGTAATTAAAAGGGGTTCCTAGGTAGGAATCACCAAATAATATTTTGAAATTGAATGAGTGGGATTATGGTCTGACAAATTATTATTTAACCTCATGTAACCTTTATCTCTAAAGTAGCCCTCCAAGGAACTAAGAAACCCTAGAATGCCTGGAATGAAAGGTTTTGAAAGGACTTCCAGTGTTCAAGCAAAATCATACCTAAACCAAGCTAGTGGTAAAGGTTGGCTTATTAATTTTGAGCAGGGATTATATTCAAAATATTTAACCACTTATATCACACGTCCCAGTCAATCAGAATGAATACTGGCTGACAAAATGCAACAGTGCCAGCCAGCGAAATATCAACGCCAGTTTTAGGTAAAATTAATAGAATGAGTTAAGCAGTAAGGGGCCATATTTTATTGTTTTTCCCCTAAACCTTTCATGTAAATGCTTGAAAAGGTAGGAACCCATGTTCTTTAGCTACCATATTAAGAGATGTTCTAATATTGATGCTACAAACCAGTGAGGCATTTCTGACCTGAGGGCAAGTGTTGCTTGGCCTGCACAGCATATGTTTAATGTGAATTAAGTGACAATATCTTATAATAAATAGACTTCACCTAAAATGTTTTAGTTTCTCCTGAAATATCAAAAGATCTGTAAGTACTGACCTCACAACCCCTCATGACAACAAGACCCACCAGTTGCTCCCTTCGGAAGGGACAAGCTCCCTGTGTGGATGCACTTGCCACAAGCCATGTTCTACACTTTTAAGTAACATGTCATGCTTATGGACACTTGAGCTTGGAACCCGGGTAGAGCTCAATTAGTCAAACTACTGTGAACAGCCTCAAACTTCCCATGCCTTTAAGTCACCTAATCAGAGGCCCTCTGCCCCATGTGTCCTTCCACAAACCAATCAAACTGTTGGCATAAATAGAAAAAACAGCTTCAAAGATAAAAAAAAAAAAAGTGACTTGGGAAAGAATACAAATAGTAAGAACAGGCTGTCTACAAAAAATCGGGGTACGAGACTATTTTATGATTTTACCCAAAAAAACACACAGTGTTTCCTGGGTCATTTCCTTACAATTTGTCACAATGCCCTTGTACAAGGAGTTATTATTCCAAACACAGTGCCCTAAATTGCAATTGGAATTAGATGTCAGATGAACAATTTCATGTCTCCTAAAATTTTGATTAAAAATTCAGACTTGTTTTATTTTGCTAATAAAGACCTTAGCTAGCTGTGGTTGGCTGAAGTGTTAGACACAAAGCAATTAGTGTGCTTTGACTCTTCTTGTGACTCAGAAACCTACATTTGTAAAATCCTCATACTACAATCCAACCTAGTTTATTAGACAGTAAGAGTATAAAACACTTCCAAATGTAAGTGCTTAATAACAGTGATTAATACTGATCAAAAAAGGTATAGAAGAAGGATGCAAAGCCCAGTCAGTATCTAGTCATGTCAAATAAAACTGACTTCCTTTCTTTCCAATAGGGTTTCCAGGTTGGTAGATCAGGGGAATGTGGCTACATAGTGTATCTACAAATAAGAAGTGTTTACATAGGCTATTTAAAAATTATATTATTTGGGTAGAGGAATAAGGGCTAAAGAAAATCACAATTAGGATGTTATCGTTTCCTTAAAACTGGCTTTTTCTCCAGGATTTTCTTTCTTCGTTTGCAGTATCATCATTCACCACCAGCTATCCAACCTAGAAATCTCAACATCATCCCGATTCTTTTTTCTCCTTCACTCATGTTCAATACTCGACCCCTTCTAGAATCTAGTCCCCTCCTCAGCCTCACTGCTGCTTTTCTGGTAAAGCCCTCCTACTACTGTAGCTTTCTGACTGATCATGCCCTGCAATCTAGCCCCACAAGCCACAAGATGGATTTTTTTTTCAAATAAAAGTAATTCCATGGCAAAATTCTACACAATACCCATCAATGATTCCCCATTCCTAGCTGTCAGTGATCTTAGGCTGCAATAATGAAATTCAGGACCCAGGAGGTAGGCAGTGGGAATGCCAGTTTGTTCTTCATGGGCAGACCACACCCAGATGGGCAAACTAGAAAGAAACCAGAATCACCAAGATCCACAAAACCCTTTCAGATGGATGTTTTGTATGGAAGTGAAAAATCCGTGGGTAAAGAGAATGATCTGGAAAGAAATGTAGGACAGTGGTTAGGTTTGTTCTGCAAAGGCCCAAGAAGTGGAACTAGGATCCATATCTATTAGAGAACCAAATTTCATCTATTACGAACAACTTTTAATGCTCAGAATTAAACAAGACCCTGCAAAGGAAGTGATATATTTCCCATCATAGAAAGTATTCAAACAGACTGGATAATTTATATGCCTGATCAGAGCATTATAGAAACTGTCAAAGTCCCTAATAATTTAATTATGTGAACTTCAAAGTTCTTCAAATCCCAATATGTTATGATTAATTTTCCAAAATTAAAGATGCTCAGTACTATTAATACTTCTAATACAAGATTTAATGAATAAAAATACTGCCAACAGGGACTTCTGAGTGGCTCAGTCAGTTAAGTGTCTGTCTTTGGCTCAGGTCATGATCCCAGGGTCTTGGGATCGAGTCCTGCATCAGGCTCTTTGCTCAGCGGAAGCCTGCTTCTCCCTCTGCCTGCCACTCCCCCTGCTTGTGCTCTCTCTCC